>NC_056731.1:853409761-853442261 GCF_019279795.1 Protopterus annectens
TTCTGTGTACGTCTTAGCTGGGCTGGTTTTAGACTAGGTGGGAATCAGGGCAGAGGTCATGACTAAGCCCTTGTCAAGATCCACTTATACAGCCTTAGTGTGTGGAGGCCACTAGCCCCAGAGGTTCTGAAAGTCTGGGTATAATGTAATGCATGTTATCCTCCCAACCACCCTTTTTTATGAAATGACTGTAAACTAAGCATGTGACAAGAGGGTCAATTACTTTCATCCAGAGAGTCTCCACCAAGCAGTTATGGCCACATCTCTTCACAATTTAGATGTCACATTGTCATAAAAGAGGATGACTGTGTAATGCATTTCACCTCTGTATCCAACAAACAAATTCCACATGTTAAAATATTCCAGGTTGCTTTACACAAATTACACTAGTTCTACAAAGCCAGAATAATAACCAAACAACAGCAAGGAGATAGTCAGTTTCCTCCACAGACACCACCAATTCTATCTACTCTGTGCACATCAGGTGCCAAGATCCTAATTCTCACAAATGAACACTAGTCCTGCAAAGCCAGAAGTGACTGCTTAAAACTGAACAAATGACAAAGAGTCTGACCTTTTCTCATCCATTCAACCCCAACCCCTTAGCTCTCAATCTCTTACTTCCAGAATCAGGGACAAATACAAAAATAATCAGAGACACTTCTTAAAAATATTAGTACTATTAACACGAAGAGTTGGCAGAATACGAAAATGTGAAATAACATGGATTTTCTGAAGCAAAATAAGTCCAACTGTAGCTATTCACATTATTTATTAGATGTAATCCACCATCACCTTTTCTTCCAAAATTACTAACTTTACTAGGAATTTGGGAGAGACATAACAAAACTGAACCAAACTCAAGGACAGTTGAAAGGTAGGCCCACCCCCACCCAGCAGTCATAGCCATGGG
The DNA here is from genome assembly GCF_019279795.1 of Protopterus annectens. Classification (NCBI taxonomy): domain Eukaryota; kingdom Metazoa; phylum Chordata; order Ceratodontiformes; family Protopteridae; genus Protopterus; species Protopterus annectens. Next base: position 853,410,675 of record NC_056731.1, read on the forward strand.
TCAGATGGTCAAGTATTAAGTTTTACCTTTGCTAGTTTCTTTTCACACTGACACAGGCAAATTAGTTTACCACATGCCCACATGTTACAGTGCTCCAGGTTACTCTACACAAATCACAAAGTGGAAGTCTGCCATAAATATTGCAGAAAACATCTGGTAGATCACTTCCAACATCATAGAAAAAATTATAATACTTACCTCGCTGCTTGATCTGTCTTGTACGATTGTACCATTCTTCTCACTTTTCAAAATTTGGCAGAATGTGTCATTACCCAGACATTAGGATAGTTTTAAAAGGACATTATATTGATGAAAATGCTCAGCTTACAGGCTTAGCACCTTCTATCTGAATATCGTGAGAGCTCTGGTCTGTGATCTCACAATGCTCAAGTCTAAACTCACATTGCTTGACTTGAATGGTCAAGTCAAGTACAGCACCTTCCCGCAGGCATCTATCACTCTGCGGACTGGGTGCATTTTGTTGCTGCAGGGTGCCATATTATATTAATTTATTTTTTAGAGCAAAGAAACAACCTATTTCTTTACTTTAAAAAATAAATACATTTGAAAGCACTCCCATCAAAGCATGGTGCACTAGGCAGTTGCTAGTTGCCCTATGCATAAGGCCATCCCTGTGTGTATGTGTGTGTGTGTGTGTGTGTGTGTGTGTGTGTGTGTGTGTGTGTGTGTGTGTGTGTGTGTGTATGTGGATGAATGGGGAGAGCTTGTGCTAATATAATGCATTGGCTGCCAGTGGTGATTACTACAAGGGCAGCAGAAAAGGGGCTGCTAGAGCCTGTGGTAATCACTGAGTGATTTACAGAAATGCGAATTAGCTGATAATGAGGCCTTTCCTCATTGTGGCTAATGTGTTATTGAATTTCTAGTTTCCACAGTTGCACTAACATGTCCTTTTTGCTGTAGCCTTACTGTTCATGGCTGTTTCTGTCTCTGAATCCTGGCCTCAGTCTGTTACAGCAAAGCACTACATTAATATGTTTAGACATATTTACTACTACAGTGTTACGTTTTGCATTATATCTAATTTCCATTTGGAGTGTTTCTTTGAACTTCTGCTCAGAATATAGAACAGAGCGATGGCTTAGAATATTTGTTTGCCAAGTTGTTACTTTATCAGAAGTAAAAATTCTATATATACAACAGATCTGCTCCATCATTCAACTCTTTCCATTACAACCTTCAAACAGACCATAATAAGCTCTCCAACTAGCTTCAGAATAACTAACTAATATTAAACAGTAGAAAGACAAACTAAATGTCATTTAGTTTATCACAAAGTCTAAAGAGCCTTTGTATGATCCAACTCTTTCTTATATATATAGCAAAAGTGAATATCTCATGTCTTTTAAATAGCTCAGACTCACTCTTTACCCTTCCCGCATATGGCAAAAACATATTGAACTGCTGAAAGGAAAAATAATAGAATGCTGAACTGATGTGGACATAGGTAACCTACAAACGCTGGACCCATCACAGTTCAACTTTGTTAAAGGAAGGTCATGCCTATTATATGGTGGATTTTTTTGAGAAGGTCACCAAAGCACTGGATGAACTTAAGACTGTGCACACAACTTACCTTGACTTGGCCAAGGCTTTTGATACAATACCCCACTCAGGCATTATAGACAAGCTCAATACTTTAGGTACAAACCCCTTTATCACCCACTGGATAGGCAAATGGATCTCTGATAGGGCCCAGGAGGTCAAAATAGGTGAGGCCACCACCACCAAGAGGCCAGTCACTAGCGGAGTCCCCCAGGGCTTGGTGTTGGGCCCGCTCCTTTTTGGTATTTGTTTCTCTGAAATGGAAGCAAATGCTGAAAGTTTATGGTTGACTAAGTTTGCAAATGATTACAAGCTGGGAGTTATCATCATCTCCCCTGCAGACACTAGCATTCTTCAAGAAGGCATATCTCTGACTAATAAATTGTGCCAAAGCCATTGTCTTAAACTCAATCCTAAGAAATGCATAATTGTACCCTTTGGGGAAAAAAAAACATCCTGGATAATTACCACAACTCCTAAGAGTCGACCCAGTGGTCAGGGATCTGAGTATGCATGTAGACAGTAGCCTTTCCTTCGACCACCATATAGCCACAGTGGTGAGGAAATCCTTTTATGTTGCACAACTTATAAGTAAGGGCATGACATCTAGGTCAAAAGAGGTCATTATCCCACTGTACTCCACCCTTATCAGACCAGTTATAGAGTACAATGCTCCCTTTGGTATGTACCTGACCAGGCATATGCAGCAACTAGAGCAACCTCAAAGGTACCTTACAAAAAGAATACAAGGCATAACAAACCAGCCTCATGCAGAGTGCCTTAAAGACCTTTCCCTCTACTCAGTCTCGTATAGATTGCTGAGGGGTGGTCTGTGTCTGGCTTACAAGGCATCCGCAAACCCCACACTTACATATTCATAAGTCAAATAGTACCAGGAATACAAGGTCTAGGGACCTGAATTTTGTTTGTGACATTAAACAGAACATGCTGGAGAGATATATATGTATCCCAGAGACTGTCCCTCCTATGGAATAGGCTTCCCATCCAAGTGAAATTGAGTTTGTGTATTACTCAGTTTAAATGTAACCTAGACCAGTGGATGGGGAATAGGAAATTGGATCTATATTATGTAATCAAAAACCTGTTCATTGAACATGTTTTCACTTTCACATAAACAGCGAAAACACTAATCATCAAATGGCCACCTCAGCGAATTTTTTTCCCCAGGGGAAAAAAATCACTTGGTCAAAGAAAAAGTAAATGAACTTCCAAACCCTACAAAGTGGGGCTTCCCCCCCAACTAAATATAGCAACTACAAGATCGCACTGCAGTGGGGAAAAGGGCAAATCCCTGATGACGGCCAAGAGTTTTTTTTCCCGGGAAAAAATTTGCTGAAGTGGTCATTCGGAGATTAGTGCTTTCACTGTTTACATGTCGATGAAAATGTGTTCGATGAACACATTTTTTGATCACATAATATAGACCCAGGAAATTTATACCCAACCTGACACCCATGTCCCTTATGGACAGAGGTAGCTTATAAGTGCCTGGCCCTGAATGTCCTATTTGGGTGCAGGACATCATTATTCTTTTGGAAAAACTTGGCTAGGCTTAGAAAGGCCCCCTGTGTCATTAGCCAATAAGAGTCTATAAATCTATGAATCTATGTTGTAGGATATCATTGACTTCTTACCACTGAAGTAAAAGCAGCCATTTGTAGAGGTATTTTGCAACTACAATACTGGCTACTTTTCCTTGCACAGTCCTCAAAAAAGAACTTAGGCAACCTTTAAGATGCCATCTAATCACATCTGTAGATTCAGTCTCTTACACCCTCCCACAGAATATCACTGCATTTCACTTTTTCTTACCATCTTGCTTCTAGTACACAGAAGAGCTGATGTCATCTTTGTTACTATTATAAGCAAAGCCATAAATAATTTAACAGCACCACAACCGGCCTGTAAAATTATTGCTACACCCCAAATCTACAGCCTGAGATCCTACAGTACTAATATTCCAATCCTACACAGAACAGCCAATTCACTACCCAGAGCAGACCATATTTACTATAGCCGTGGGCCTACACTTTGGAACATTCTTCCTATAAACCACACAACTTCCACATCTTATAACTAGAACCACAACCAGATTATTAATTCACCCTACACTAACAGCCTCTTTACCCCTTCTAGCACTTTCCAGTAATTTAATATTACACTAGCTTATCCAAAAGAGCTTACATGCTGTCAGTTCCATAAATTATGAAGTGCTAACTAGAAATACTTCAGTGTAAGAAACTGAATCTACCCCTCCATTAACTGTTAAAAACTACTCATGTACCACTACACTTGCCCAACATTTCCTGGAATTCACTAATTCCAATGCCCTGGACTAGCTTGTTCTTACCCCCACTACAGGTAGCAACATCCTTGACCTGGTCATTGCTAACATGGGGGACCATTGCTCTGCACCAATAGTCAAATCCTCCCTGGTTAGATCCGACCACAAACTATTCACCTTGGAAATCCACCCCCCCTCCCGCAAAGGTAACCACCATGAAAAACTTTTCCAAGGCTAACTTTGGGCTCCTAAAAACAAAGGTGGCTAACTTCATGGCACCCATGCAGATGAATAGTTGCATGACCGCCAAATCATACACCAATGCACTGTACGAACAAGTACACAAATGCATGGATCTCGCCATACCCAACAGAACCAAGACACTCTCCTTCAAAAAAAGGATGCCAATCTGGTGGCACCCTGCCATAAACAAACTCAACAAGAGAAGGAGGAAACTGGTGTGTAATAAGGTGAAGTCCCAAGACTGGAAAAACTCCCTTATCAGCCTCAACAAAAAGTTGAGATTTCTCATCAAAACCGCTAAAGCTAGCTATGAAAACAGAATTGCAGCAGATAGTAAAGACATCCAGAAGGCCTTCTATATGTTATGTAAAGAATCTCTATGGCAATACCCAGATTTGCTCTGAGCTACTGCACAATGGTGCCCCCTATACTGAGCCAACAGATATTGCCAATATACTGGCTAACAGATTCAGCACCAACTTTACCCCAAAGGACCAATCACAATACCAGTAGATTGCCAGGCACCCAGTATTACTACTGCACATGTTAAAACAGCACTGTCCAAGGCCAAGAATACAGCTTCTATGGGATCTGATAATATCCCTGGCTGTGTTCTACATGAAGTACAGAGTGAACTGGCACCTCACCTGTGTGCCCTGTTCAATCACAACCTCACCTCAGGCTTTGTCCCTACCAAATGGCACACTACTGCAGTCATCCCTCTCCACAAAGGAGGAGTGACTACAGACCCTGGGAACTATCGCCCTATTAGCCTGACAAGTTTGATATGCAAAGCTATGGAACACATCATCATGGACCTAATAAACAAGGATATAGGGATTTTCCAATCTCTGGATCCCACACTGTTTGGTTTTGTGAAGGGTAGATCATGCCTGCTCAACTTTGCCGACTTCTTTGAGTCAGTCACCAGAGCTGTGGATGAAGGCAAGGTGGTTCATACAGCCTACCTTGATCTGGCCAAGGCCTTTGATACCATTCCCTACTCAGGAATCATAGAAAAACTCACTAAGCTAGGCATCAACCCCTATATCACTAGGTGGGTTGCAAACTGGCTCACAGATAGAACCCACAGTGTGAAAGTAGCTGACTCCAAGTCAGACTGCCAACCAGTCACGAGTGGAGTCCCACAGGGATCGGTCCTGGGTCCTCTCCTATTTGGTATCTACTTCTCAGACGTCCAGGCCAACATGAAGAGACTCTGACTGACAAAGTTCGCAGATGATTGCAAGTTTTGAGCCATTATTAACTCCCCAAGTGATGCTGACATCCTACAGAAAGGCCTCACTGAGACCAACGACTGGTGTCAGAACCATGGCCTTAAGCTCAATGCCAAAAAATGTGTTGTCATCCCCTTTGGGAAAAACTCAGTTCCCATGAATTACCACATTGATGGTTGCCCACTGAACACAGAAGGTGTTATAAGAGGTCTGGGAACACAGGTTGACAGCAACCACTCTTTTGACCACTACATTGCCACTGTGCTCAGAAAGTCCTTCTATATGGCACATCTCATTACTAAGGATTTTGCATCCAGGAAGAAAGAGGTCATTGTCTCCCTCTATTCTTCCCTCATTAGGCCAATCATTGAGTACAATGCCCCATTTGGCATGTACCTCACTAGACACCTTGCAACAACTGGAGAGGCTGCAAAGAAGATCGTAGGCCTTAAACACTTTTCCTATATGGACAGACTCAAAAAACTCCAACTATTCTCTGTCTCATATCGCCTACTTAGAGGTGATCTCTGCTTGACTTACAAAGTCATGTCTGACCCAGCTCTGTTAGAAATGCTACAATTAAAGAAATCCCAATCCCTCCACACCACATGCTCCAGAGACCTCAACCTCATTACCACAATCAACAGAATGTGCTGGAGGGGCAGGTTCATAACCCAGAGACTGCCCATGCTATGGAACTGACTTCCCATACATGTCAAACAGAGCACCTCACTGGCCCTCTTCAGCAGAAATCTTGATGAGTAGATGGGAAGCAGAAAATTCATCCCAGGGATCACTCCAGTGGCTCTACTCGATAGATGCACTGGGAACTAAGGTCGGGTGGCATAATGCCAGGGTAATCCTATGGGCTTGGCTTGTAAAAGCTCCAAGGCCATTAGCCTAGTACGTGTGTATGAACCTATGAACCTATGTACTAAATTCGTTAGAATATCATGTTATTTGGGTTCCAAAACTACTCTGTCATTCTTTTCTGTTGTGCCAACCTACTGCCAATATACATTATTATCAAAGCATGTGCTTAGCAAATACCTGTTAATAATCAATGCAAGTTATAATGTTTATGTAATATGTAACAACTTAGTGAAGTATAATCTCCCATTAGAAAACTTGCCAGTCCAAACAATTGCGTGGAGGGCGCTTTTATCAAGGTAAGTTCCACAATCACCATTCATTTTTAATGTTCAATTACATTACATTTGCTTAGCAGCAGAAGGAGACAATATGTTTACTGATTCTGACTCTTATGTGCGTCTAATATCCCCCCCATTTATACCTTCCACCCAGCCCTTTGTCTAGCTGTTCATGCCCATTCAAATTCTTCCATGGATTCCCTCTCCACTACACATTCTGGTAGTCTGTACTGCAGAATATATAGCCCTCTCCATGAAGAAGTACCTTCACAGATCCAGGGAGTAGCTGGTCAATATAACCTGCTACCTGTGTCTTGTTTTGCCCTTCTGTCTTTCCTGTTCAGGATGACCCTTTACATCTTCCTAGCATGAATGTATACACCTATATCATGTCCTTTCTGTTTCTTCTTATGAGAAGAGCTTAAGCTACTTTAGTGTCTGATCATACCTTTCCCTTCCATTCAATGCACTTTTCCCGTTGTTTGTCTTTGGACTACTTCTTGCAGTCTGACATCCCTTGCCTCCTGTGGCCTACAGAATTGCACAGAGTACTCATGGTGTGAGCTGACCAAGGTCTGACAGAGTAGTATAATTACTTGTCTGGCAGTTAGTGAAGACTATGAGTTGTTAAAAATATGCTTCCTCTGATCCAGGGTTTTATTCTGAAAGTCTTCGCCTGCCTACTGTGTGGTTCTGAGCAACTCACTTAAACAGACAATGGAAAATTGGGCTATGCTCTTCAGTGGCTTCCTGGACTGCATGCCTAGATGCGTGCCTAGATGAGAACAATCTCCTGGATGGCTATCTATGAATTTGCTGGATTCTGGAATGAATTGCCCTAAGGCTAAACTCCATCATTTTATTTACTGCTGCATCTGTCATTTTACTTTGCTCCAGATAGTCCAGTCCATGTATGGTCGATACCTTTAGAGCCTTTTATACTTTGTTATTACTAATTCTACTTCCCCCAATCTGATGCTTCAAAGCAGGATATCTGAAGCTGAATGCAGTGCTTTATATTTGTCTGTGAGGAATCATAGCTATCACCTTATGCCTCTTGGTCAGCCTGTACAAATCCTTCCTTCAACTCTTTCCTCTTCATCCACTGTTACATCTACCTTTGTGGCTTCAGTGAAGATGCTGATCACACTTTCTTTTTTGTGAGATATGTCTAAAGCAAAAACAGTGAAAAGTACTGTACCTAGGACTCCACTGGTTACTTTCTTTGTTCCTGACATCACCCTTCTCACTATACTCTCAGGGTTTCACCCTCTGACTATGCAGCCATCCATTTCCTCTTTCCTCAGTCCCAATCCTACTGATAATCCTTCCAGTTTTCCTACTGTGTGGGATGACTTAAAGCCTTCATGAAATCTTGGTATATAACATCTCCCATTACTCCTTGTCAAATTCTCCTGTAACGCAGTCATAAAACTGGATCAGGTTTGGCTGATATTTCCTTCTGGTCATGAACTAATGTTGCTTGTTATCCTGGAGTTTTCTGTTGTTTAAGACTATTTCAGCTAATCTTTTCCTTATGATTCTCTTCATGATTTTCCAAACTACTTTTCTTAGGATAGCAATGCAGTAGTGGATATCAATTCAATAGTTTTATGGGGTTATTTAGCATTCTTCTTGCACAAGGGTCCTGAACTTGTGGTCTTCCAGTCCTTAGGAACTTCTGCAGTGAGTACTGATTTATGTAGCATCTCCATCAGAAGACCTTCAAGGCTAATGCATAGACTCCTGAGGACCCTGGGAGGCAGACCACCTGGTTGTCATGTCTTACCCCTGCTTGTGGCAGCCAGAGTGCTCTCCACCTCTTCCCTCTCTGTCTAGGTGCAAGTTCCCCGCAGTCCCCAATCTACCCTAACTCTGTCCAGACATGGCACTCTCCACTTTCTTTCTTTTATGACAAATAAAGTGAAGTATTCATTTAGTACCTCTCCATTTTCCTGTCTGTATTTTCTCAGTGTGGCTAGGTCTGTCCATCCTGTCATCCTTTCTGTTACATTCCTAAATGTCTTTATTTCTCTTTTGGCATATTCTGGTAACTTCCTTTCAATACCTTCTAACCCTTTGTTGTCTTCCGCTTAACTCCGTATACATTGTCTCCCCCTGTCCCCCCCTCCATCTTTTCTATGCCCTATCTTTTGCCTTACTTGCTAAATTGCTAGGCTCACATTCCTATGCACATTGGCTCTTTCCTCTCATTCTTTTTTTTTAAACAAAAAAAAAATGTTTATTAAATTTTCATGTGTGACAGAGGCAATATTACATTATATAAATGCAAATAAACCATAACAACACAATCTCAGTTGCAAACATTATACCTTACAAACCGTGCTAACACAACTATAGCTGCAAACATTATACATCACATTTAATATTTCTGGTTATTGGCAGTCAGCTATTACATAGCTCATTCAAATCCTATCTTCTTTTAAAACTCATTCCTCCTCTGCATGTATTGATCCCACATTTCCCATTTTTTTCTATGTAATTTGCTTCCACCATTTTTCAAAGATTCCATTTCCAGTTGTTTTATCTCTGTTACTATCTGCGTTACTTCTAATAAAGTTGATTTAGACTTTCATTTCCATTTTCCAGTAATCACTTTTTTGGCAGCCATCATAATTAGACTCAGCAAGGCCTTACTATGTCAAAGCAATTCCAATTCTGTATCATAGTTCAAAAAAATTATTTCCTAGTTACTCCAATTTGTTCACCCAGCAACTCTGACAGTGCAGACTGCAGGGAATCTTTAAATTCCACCAACTCATTATGCTCCCAGAAAATATGTTCCCAGTTACCTCTTTCTTCCCCATCACACCTCCAACATTTTCTGTCTATCTGAGGAAAAATTCTTTGGAGCCTGCTTGAGGTATAAAAATACCCCATGTAAACACCAGGCAAAGATCCTAAATCTTCTCGATTTTGTTGCATATTTGTGAGACGTACATATATTCCCCATTGTTTCTTTGTGAATTGCTTATCCAATCTCTCTTTCCAATCCTTCCTAACCTCCTCTGATTTATTCTTATAGTTATCGTGCAATATTTTGTATGCTCTACTAATTATTCCTTTCTTAATGCTAACTTCTGTCCTAGATTCTAGCAAAAATTCTCCCAATGCTGGTCCTTCATTTAGGACCCCACTATTTATTTCTCTTTTCTTATACTCTGATATCAGTCCTTGATATGGAAGGCAATCTTTAACCTGCAGTCCAAATAATTTCTTGGCTTCTTCCCATTCTATTAGCTTTTCCTGTCTAGTTATTTGCTCCCAGTACCTTGGTCTTTTGCCAAGTTTCTCCAATATATTCCTGCTCCCTATGGCCCACTGTCTGTATCCCTAATTGCAGTCATCCCAAGCGGCAAAATCTCCTTTCTCCTTCCCGTGTTGGCTTAATTCTTAGAATACCTTCTGCTACTTTATGAATATAATGTTCTGTATGATTATTATTGTTCTCATTAAAGGTCTGCATCCAAAATCCTAGTCTCTTCCTGTTACTTGAGCTTCCCCCATTTATCATCATCTCTTTCCATTTTGAATTATAGTTTTCTGCGATTCAGTACCTTAATCTCACAGGGTGTGTTGCAGCAACTTTTCAGTGCACCTGAGAGTGTGACTATCTGTGATGGTGGGTGAGGACTTGGCGGTATGTCTGCACTTGAGATGAACGGGTAGGGTATGTACCTGTAACTTTTGAAGGTTTTGTACCAGGGAGGCATATGTGGCTTCATCTTTACTTTATTCTTTATTAGTGGTTTATGTTTAGTGTGATGGGATGTAGTATACAAGTTATGATGTTTAAACATCATCTTTCCAGCCACAAACCTCTATTCATACTGTTAACCCAGGTCAGCATTGCTACTGTCAGTCAGAGTTCACATGAATGCTCAGAAGGATACACAGAGACATCTTGATACTGTTCTGCGGCTTTCGTGGATAAAAATCTCCTTAAGGTCTCTGAAGAGTCTGCCAGTCAAAGAAAAACAGTCAATGCGATAAGAACACTGCAGAACTCACCACCAATGATGGAACACACCTTTATTAACAGACAAAAACGAACAATGAGCGCTTTCACGTACAAAGTACGCTTCTTCAGATCTACTGAACTGAATTCTCATCTCACTTTTTATACATTCAGGTTGGAACCAATTAATCACATAATCAATCAATCATCATATTAAAATACAAATTCTCTCTAAGCAGCTTATAAGAAACATTGCAAAGTATGTTCTTAAAGAAAAAAGGACTAACATTACCAGTAAGATGTAGGATGTAAAATAGATATCAAGCCTATAACAAATAAAGCATGTTAATCTAAATAATATATATATGTATATTTATAAATAAATATAGTACCATATTATAAGAAATTTATGAGCAATTTATCTAGACACATCTAAAAGAATATCTATGTATATTCATATATAAATATAAAAAAATCACATAATAAATATGAATAAAAATCATATCAAAAAATATATGTATACATAAATATGTGTATATATAATATAATAAATAACAGCTGTAATATATCTAAAAGTAATCATGAATAAAAATAAATGTGCATAGTAATAATGATGTATATAAATATAAATACATGGATGTATATATGTATCATAACATATTTAATTTATATTTTACAACTAAAACCAAAAGAAGGTTAAAAAACTAGTCACAAAAATCTAATAAGACACCATATCAGCTATGTATAGAATATATATATAGATATGTGTACTATAAAAATTTCTTGTATATAGTCGAGTAAATAGAAATGGCACAGATCAACCAAGTGAATAAAAGAGTAAAAAATACATATGTGAACACTTAAGTAGAATAGGATTAACCATCAAATGAAAAATCAATCAAATGGCCATATAAAACATATTTAGGAATATATAAGTCATATAAAACACATATGAATATGGATATCATATGGACGAACACATACCCAGCACAAAAGTTCAGACAGGACTTGTAATAATTTTGCAAGATACTAGCATCATCAATCTGCAATGGTGATTGTTCCATTCCTTACAGGGCATGAGCTGCCATTGGTCTATAATACCACAAAGACTGACTAAATTCTTCCTGGTCATAAATTTTCAGTGAGGTGCTTGAGCTACTAGTGTACAGTAATTAGACCATGGCATTTCATTCATGAAAGGTGGGTGCATTCCTACAAAAAATACTGAGATTATTTTAACCTGGAAACCAGCAGCTATAGTTGCCTTGAAGACCTGAGTGTGTGAGCAGCTAATAAATAATTGGCACCGGTCAACAAATGACTTTGACTACATTATGTTATTTCAACACTTATTTTTCAAATGTGATAGATGTTATATTGTGTAGATGATTATTTATTTTTTTAAGTATGCAAAGTACCATCCCTAGACTAAATATTTTAATTCATTACATCCGAATGATGTCTCCAGTTGCATCTGCAGTTAACTCTTACTGATGCTTCTAGGTGTGAAATATTGTTAGTTCATATTTGTATCAATAATTCTAAAACCATGCTATGTACAACGTTTTAAAAGATTTCATCTTAAAGCTTACACAGTGGCAAACTCAACTACATTAATATTTGACCTCTGTCTAGTGCAGATAAATGGATATTAACTGTTGTTTTCATGATATTAATTTACATAGATATAATTTTCACATTTTTCTAAGTAACACAGACAGAACTCCTTATCCTCATATGAAAGCTATCAGCTAGATGAATAAAATGCTGCTGACAATATGTGTGTAACTTGAGTGGTTGATGAGATACTGCAACTTGTTTACATTATATTACAAATGTAATTGTTACTGTGTTTACTGTGACTTACAAACTTCTTTTCATGACCTAGACCCTAAGGAGCACTAGCACTATAAAAATAGTCTGTATTGAAGAGTTTGCCATTTTTACTTCTTTCATAACCCCTATGGTTCCAGAGATATGAATATTTGTTTGAAATGGGAGGACTTGCTTTGATTCTGTCAAAAGGCTTAGGCTCCGCCCATTGGAAGTTACAGTGTAAACTTCCTGAGCTCCATTGGAGTGAATGAGTTAACTACAGTATGGGACTCAAGGTCTTTTGTTAATTTATTCAGGTCTCAGGGTCTTTTAATACCCCTGTTTACCACACAGGATAGGTAGGGAGTGTGCTATGGGTTGATGGTTTACTTATGACAATTTTAAGAGGTTCTCCTTTTATGGTATGCTTGTGGTAATACATGCTAGCCAGAGAAAGGATAGTGATAACAGGGTTAAATGCAGGAGTATCAGTCTCCTCTGGTTTAGTGATAGCATGACTGATGAGCATGTTACAGAAATGATGCGGGGCTAAGGATGAGATGATTAAGTACAAATGTAGTCTAGGAGGCTAGTGTTGAGCTTTGTAGGTGGAAACATTACTGGAAGTAATAAAACATTCCTGTTAAGTCACTCAGTTTGAGCAACTAGTAGTAACTATGAGCAGTCTATAAAAAAATCGTGTCACTATTTACTAAACTACATTTTCAGGAAATCAATTGATAAAATGAATAAGCCAATGATAGAACTGAGCTGCAAGCTATTTTATACTTAGGTTGCAATTTTTTTTCATTTGTTTTTTTTTTTTTTTTTCTAATGACTTTATAATTGTTTGATTGTATTTTTGTGGGCTTGGTCATTTTTTTTATTTTTTGAGGCCACATTTTTTTCTTTGTTTTTTAAGGTGGATCTGGCCACCATTTTGTGTGACCTTTTGGGGGAGAATAGATAAATTATTAATTTAATGTGAAATACTGTATTAAGTTCTTTTGGTTTTTATTTATATAGTATAATTCTGGGAGTATATCTGTAGGTGAGTTTTTGCTTTGCAGTTTTTTTCTGTGGGGGAGTTGTGGTGATTGTAGTTCACATATGTTTTAATGTAGTATTTGTATGCATATTTGTGATTTGTAATTTTTTTGTTTGTTTTTTATTTTTTGTGATTTGCAATATTTAATATGGTTTTGAAGTTAAGAATGGTGTTTTATTTAGTATTTCATGCCTTGCTTGTAGTTACTGTGGTTACTGTACTGTACAGTACTGTATGGCTTTAGTTAATTAGTATTACGTCCAATAGTTAATAATGTGTGTATGTGGGGTGGCAAAATTGTAATTAATGCTTGATGACATAGGTAAAGTGGGAATAACATTTAATGTCACTGGCAGAATGGTGATAGCATACCTTGTAATTTAGCTCAGATATATAGTGTTAATGCATCTCTTTGTCAGTGCCCATTTTTAAGATAACATTATATAATTTTTTTGTAGTCATCCATCATCTAGTAAATATATAATTTATTTATTAACCAGCCAGATTAGTAGATACATGTAGGCCAAACTTAAGTCTAAATATAACTGAGGCTGTTAATGGACAATGACAAATGATAACTGACTTTAACGTAAATGTTACAGGACAAAATTATAAAAAGTAAATTAAATCATTTATCATGGTTCCTCTTCATTATCATCATGGCTATGGCCTTAAGGAACTTTAATCTGCAAGACAGCATGCTTTTCGTATTTGCACTCAACAAACTTCCCACCACAAGTGTCCACATCCTTGCCATGTCTATATTTTATTTATATTTATATTTATTTTTATATTTATATTTTATTTGTATTTTATAGGTCTATATTTTCCCTTATCTAGATACATTCCATATGACTCTCTACCACTCTGTGATCCAAACCCCTTCTGTAACTTAATCATTTCTATTTGTGTTGTATTCCTTCTCTGCCACATGTACAGTATGCACATCTTTTACTGCTTCATTATCCACGTATTTCATGCAGATTAGGGATCCATGGTTATATTCCTTACTGTAATATTTAGTGTTTGTCTTTAAGAAGCAGGTGCTTAAGCTCAATGTATTTAGAAATCATGAATTCTTGAATTCCTGTTTTATGACACAATCTGAAATTAATACTAAGGAAGGTGTCAGCATAGATTGTATCTACAACTTACAGTTTCAGCTATTTTGATGCACCAAATATTACTTGATATCAGAAGTAAAGACAATTTTTTCATGTACAAAATAATTCACACAATATCAGAAAAAGAAATTTGGCATAGGCTTAGTGCTAGTACTGATTAAAAAGCACTGATGTGAAGAAATACATTTTTGCATGTGCCAAATGTGCCAACAAAAAGAGTATTTGGTGAAGAATTATTCAAAAATAAATCTTCCAAACATTTATTTGGGAAATGGTTCAGCTGAGGCCATCTGGTAAAGTATCTCTTCACTGTAATTTGGATGATAATTGTAAGATATGGCTCCAGGAATCCAATTAATTTTGTGCAAGATTGTGAGCTGACACTCTGAAAAGCCTGAAATGGTAAAGTGTGCAATACTTCTACATGTCACAGGGAATAATCCCTGAAAGTTTGTGATGCATTTCAGTAAAGAGTTGAAGAAAGCAAGAATATTGTTGTTGTGAAGTAAATGTTTCAAAGTTACTATGAGCCAAGAAAGAATCTGCCATTTATTTGCCGTTTTTCTGCATAAGGTACAAGGTACCACAGAGTTACAGATACTTATGTTGCTGAAATTAAGAAATAAGCCAAAGACTTTGGTGAGTCACTTGATTTATTGCTACAAAATTGAATCATATTTAGTGCACATCAGAAATGATTATATAATGGGCCAGATTACTGAGAGAATCAAATAGGTTCATAGGTGTATACTAGGCTAATGACCACTAGGGATCTTGTGCGCCTAGCCATGCAATCCAAATGTGACCCCCAAATTTGATTCATATAGGGGGTAATTTACTGACTGCCTCTGTCCATCAGAGACATGGGTGGCAAACTGGGGTGAATTTCTGATTACCCATCCATTGGTGCAAGTTGCACTTAATTAGGAGTAGGGAGGAACTCTGCTTCTCATTAATGGTGAGCCTGTTCCACAGGATGAGAATTCTCTGAGAAACATATCTGTCTCCCCAACATGTCCTATTTATGTCGCAAGCAAAATTTAGGTCTTTTAATCTAGTAATTTTGATGTCGTTTGTTTTGCAGATGTGCAGAATGTTCATCAAAACATGGACCAGGGATACCTTTTATGCCAGAAAGACTTCATGAATCATTTTTTTGTCTTTTTCATGTCACAAGACCTATATTTTAATGTTAAGTAAAATAATGATTCACAAAAAATAAGTGAAATTACATAATCACAATTTAAAGAGCTCACTGAAAAGTTGGAATTGTGTAGAGTGACTTCTACGATACAAAAGACAAAAAAAAAAAAAAAGAGTCATAAATTCTCTCTGGTAAGAATGAGGATTAAGTCAAATATGGTACAGAAAAAAAATCACAAAACAGGTGTGTATATATATATATCTATATCTATATATATATATATATATATATATATATATATATATATATATAAGCATGATAAAAAGCATTCTGCTGTTATTAAAGTCCATAGAAGTTGCAGCAAAATGAATCATTTTACTAGATTATGTAAAATGAAAGAAATTAACTAATAGTTAGGCAGTTTGCCTGTATTAGAGCAATGAACATTAGTTATTTGGGCATGATTTGTGTTGAAAACGTTCACAGTATGAACTGTGCACAATATAAAAATGCAGAAGAGATATGACCAGAGAGTGAGTTCTGATCTGGGAGGAAACCTCACAAATAAAGCTATGAGACTTCTAGAAATTATATAGTATGTTTCTAAATTTATTCTGATGCTATATTAGCATATTTGCCATTATGGAAATTACTAAAATATATTTTGGCATGTGGAGTAAGAGCAAAAAAAGAGCTCTGAAATGTTTAAACAGTTGGTAATTGAAATACTCACAATGAAGTATTCTGATGTGGATGTCAGTCGCATTACAAATAGATATCAACAAGAATGCCACTGGTGGTATTTTCCTAAAGGAAAGTACACCAATTGCTTATGGCTGAAGAGATTTTGCAGAACACCTAAAGATATATGCTTGGACAGAAAAAGTACCACTTGCCATAGTGTATAGATGTGAAAAGTTCCAAGAGTAAAGTTTGGGAAAGCTGTGTTATTGGAGACAGACAGTAAACTGTTGCAAAGTTTCTTTCAGAAATTGTGTGCAAAGCACCACCAAAATTGCAAAGAATGTTGCCAAGACTCCAAAAATATGACTTAAATGAGTAACTTCATTCAAGGAAATACATATAACATATGTGTTGAGTCTTTTGTATCTATCAGAATAAGAAAGAGATTTGCATAGGGAAGAACTGGAAGTGAGCTGGGAAATTTCACAGCTATGCATGAGCAAAGAGAGGTTGAAAAATATTCAGGACTGCACACAGAGTGATCTGGGGATAACAATGCTTTGACCAAAACTGTAGCAAGGGAATTTGGTGCCTGAATAGTGCATCCATTTGACAGTCCCACACTGTTTATAAGGTGCAATGCTGATTGTTCTATAAACTGTCAAAACTTTTTAAAGAAAGGTTTGACAGCTTACAAGCTTACAATTGTGCTCACTTACAGACACCTTGTAAGCCATCTATATATTCTGTTTCTTTAAAGGTAAATTCAAATTTAGATTTAAGTGTTTATCATCTAAACAAGAGATGTACTCGAGGGCAAAACAAAAAAAAAAGGATAATTTCTCTTCTTTATAAATTGTAGCAAACCACTTGTTACAAATGTCATAAGTGACTTTCTACAGCTAACAGAGGCTGCTTAATGCTTCAGCTCTGATCAAAAATGCACTATCAGTTATCAGTATCCATTTCTGAATGCCATTGGTGCATTAAACCACACACAGAGCTCTAAAGTGCTTTGGCAAATGCATCATTGGCATTCAGAAACTGAATCATGGTAATGAAGCTTACTTCTCCTGACATCTTGTACCTGGGGTGGAGGCCCTTTCTTTCCAGCCTAGCTACACCTCTAGACCTAGCAGTGTTACAAAAATAACAAGACATAGAAAATAAACAAATTTGAATCATAAACAAATATAAGAACAAATGCAGGGCTGATGTAGCTTAATAACTACATATTAGATCAAGCAGATAAGTTTTGCAAAATCTTTAAAAAACATTGATGGTCGAGGCCATCCTCAGCCACCTTGGTAAGAGACTTCAAAGATAAGGCCCCCCCCAGAAAGCAAAAGAATACCTAGCAGATGAGTCCAGGTGGACCTTTGAAACCTCCAAGAACAAAAGGGTAGAAGAACACAGTGCATGAGCAGGCTGATGCTGGTCAGCAAGCTCTCTATTATAAGGTGGACCCAAGCTGCACAGAACAAGATACACCAGGACTAGAAGGGGTACCTGGCTGAACCTGAATGGACAGCCAGCCAGTGCAGACTCTGCAGTACTTATATAATGTGGGAGTAATGAGTTATCCCAGAATGTAGTTCAGCTGCAGAACTCTGCACCAGTTGCAGATGGTCAAGCTCTGAGATAAAAAGCCTTTGATACAGGACATTGCAGAAGTCTGGCTGAGAGGAGACCAAAACATGTACAACCAAAGTAAGATATGCTGAAGGAATAAGGTGCTCAGTTAAGGACATATTCCTTAGATGAAGTCTGAGGGCTTGATGATGACAGGCATCTAAGACCTAAGGGTGAAATGATCATCTAATACCACACCTTAATTTGTCATCTTTGACAAAAATTCTAGTTTGTCACCACAGCAGCTAATATCAGAAGATAAAACTGGAGCAGATAGATTAAAGAATGTGGCATGACTGCCCATGGCCACTGTCTTGGAAGCACTGAATTTTGGCAGATTATTGACCATCCATTTGTGGATGCATTCCAAGTCTGAACTGAATTTGTTTAAGGCAAATACAGACTAGTAGGTAAACAAATATGACAGTTTGAGAATCAGTTTATAAGCTATCTATTAAGAGATCTAGATTGCAGTCACTTAAATAACAGCTAATAATCTGTCAAATAATTTAAACAGTCAGTGCTCTTAACAAGTTGGTGGCCAGGGTAGGTACCTATTCTCTCTCATCCCTTGCTATGGCATTGATTTTAATGCATAACTGATTTTGATGCCGGAACAGAAGGCTACAATACAGAAAGAAGTAGCACCATATTTTTTGATTTCAGATGAATTAAGCCAGATAAGGTATGATGTTTAAAGCAGATACAGCAATAATACCTAATCAGTTATATGAAGAAATGCTAGCTAGATTATGAGTCATTCATAAAAACTGCAATGTACACAGAAAGTGTAAGTGATTTGTTATGCTGGCTAGATATGTTATTGCAAACTAAGTAAAAAAACAAAAAAAAAACAAAAGACAGTGTAGTGTGCAATGCATACCATATCAATAATCCAAGACAAGATATTCTGTACTCATTGCTAGGAAGACTGTGGAATAAAATCTGAACAGATTTCTTTCAGTTCAGATACTGTATGTTTCTAGCATATGCTGATTACTATTCAAATCTTTTAGAGTTAGTGATGTTACAGAATACAAGTGCTGGCATATCACTGAAAACTTAAAGCTGTATTCCTGAGACTACCTAGGGCAGTTATCTGTAATAATGATTCTGGGAATACCCAGGGCAGTTATCTGTAATAATGTTTCTGAGAATACCCAGGGCAGTTATCTGTAATAATGTTTGTGAGAATACCTAGGGCAGTTATCTGTAATAACAATTCTGAGAATACCTAGGGCAGTTATCTATAATAATGATTCTGAAAATACCTAGGGCAGTTATCTGTAATAATGATTCTGAGAATACCTAGGGCAGTTATCTGTAATAATGTTTCTAAAAATATCTAGGGCAGTTATCTGTAATAATGTTTCTGAGAATACCCAGGGCAGTTATCTGTAATAATGTTTGTGAGAATACCTTGGGCAGTTATCTGTAATAATGATTCTGAGGATACCTAGGGCAGTTATCTGTAATAATGTTTCTGAGAATGCTGAGGGCAGTTGTCTGTAATAGTGATTCTGAGAATACCTAGGGCAGTTATCTGTAATAATGTTTTTGAGAATACCTAGGGAAGTTATCTGTAATAATGTTTCTGGGAATAACGAGGGGAGTTATCTATAATAATGATTCTGAGAATACCTAGGGCAGTTATCTGTAATAATGATTCTGAGAATACCTAGGGCAGTTATCTGTAATAATGTTTCTGAGAATACTTAGGCCACTTATCTGTAATAATAATTCTAAGAATACCTAGGGCAGTTATATGTAATAATGATTCTGAGAATACCTAGGGCAGTTATCTGTAATAATGTTTCTGAGAATACTTAGGCCACTTATCTGTAATAATAATTCTAAGAATACCTAGGGCAGTTACCTGTAATAATGTTTCTGACAATGCCTAGTGCAGTTATCTGTAATAATGTTTTTGAGAATACCTAGGGCACTTATCTGTAATAGTGATTCTGAGAAAACCTAGGGCAGTTATCTGTAATAATGTTTCTGAGAATACCCAGTGCAGTTATCTGTAATAATGTTTCTGAGAATGCTGAGGGCAGTTGTCTATAATAATGATTCTGAGAATACCTAGGCAGTTATCTGTAATAATGATTCTGAGAATACCTAGGGCAGTTATCTGTAATAGTGATTCTGAGAATACCTAAGGCAGTTATCTGTAATAATGATTCTGAGAATACCTAGGGCAGTTATCTGTAATAATGTTTCTGAGAATACTTAGGCCACTTATCTGTAATAATAATTCTAAGAATACCTAGGGCAGTTACCTGTAATAATGTTTCTGACAATGCCTAGTGCAGTTATCTGTAATAATGTTTTTGAGAATACCTAGGGCATTTATCTGTAATAACGATTGTGAGAATACCTAGGGCACTTATCTGTAATAGTGATTCTGAGAAAACCTAGGGCAGTTATCTGTAATAATGTTTCTGAGAATACCCAGTGCAGTTATCTGTAATAATGTTTCTAAGAATACCTAGGGCAGTTATCTGTAATAATGTTTCTGAGAATACCTAGGGCAGTTATCTGTAATAATGATTCTGAGAATACCTTGGACAGTTATCTGTAATAATGTTTCTGAGAATGCCTAGGGCAGTTATCTGGAATAATGTTTCTGAGAATACCTAGGGCAGTTATCTGGAATAATGTTTCTGAGAATACCTAGGGCAGTTATCTGTAATAAATGTTTCTGAGAATGCCTAGGGCAGTTATCTGGAATAATGATTATGAGAATACCAAGGGCAGTTATCTGTAAAAATGTATCTGAGAATTCCTAGGGCAGTTATCTGTAATAATATTTCTGAGAATGCCTAGGGCAGTTATCTGTAATAATGATATGCAGCAATATGCAAGTGTGGAATTTAAGAGATTTTCAGATCATTGAGAATTTTGAAAAGTAATCACCAGTCCAAACTATCAATAGCTATATTTTCAAGATGAGAGACATGTCAAACTGAAAAACGTTATGAAGAAAGCTTAGGTCAATAAACAATAACAGTGACTATTACATGCTCCCTTCCTTGGTGATGTGCAGATACAGATATATATGGGTCTACTTTCGTTCGTCAAACGTACACCTGACCAAATCTGAAAATGCAGACTCATTTTAAGCAAAAGTACTGTTTAACGAAACCTCACTTTCGTGAACTCCACATCACTGAAAACCAAATCACTGACAGTTACACTGAAAACAAAATTTTGAAGGGGCAAGCTCCCCTGTACCCCTATGTGGGGGGGACTGCGCCCTCCACACCCTTGCTAATTATATATACTAACTCTGAGATCACACTATAGTGAAGAAAAGGGTACACTTCCTTATCCTCACTGTACCGTGATCTATACCATCAAACCCCAAATGCTGTACACCTTCAACTCCCGTTACAAATGTAACTGACAACTTAAAAACACAGCACCTGCTGGTCAACATGATCCCAGAACTGACAACCATTCGTCGTTGATGTGGAGTTCGCGAAAGTGCAGTTTTTGTTAAACAGCACTTTCACTTAAATGGAGTCTGTGTTTTTAGATTCGGTAGGGTGAACGAAAGTAGACATATATATATATATATATATATATATATATATATATATATATATATGTTATATATGGATATATATATATATATATATATATATATATATATATATATATATATATATATATATATATATATATATACATACATATGTCTGGGTCCCAATTAGTTGATTGAGTTTTCAGAAACTTGAAATTAATATGGTCGAGACTATATTTTCAAGTTTTTGAAAACCAGAAGCTTTTGAATGGAGATTTCGGTACAGTGTAGATTGGGAAAGTTACCTTTTTACTCACTGTAGTATGATCTCGGAGTTGGTATATATAATTTGCAGGGGTTGTGAGGGGGCAGGTGTGCTTGGCCCCTGCAAAAATTTAAAAAAGGAAGGTTTTTGTGTATTTTTTTTTTTATGTTCGAGTTTTCGGAAACTTGATCATCTGACATAGACCTCTATATATATATATATATATATATATATATATATATATATATATATATATATATATATATATATATATATATACATATACATATACATACACATATATCCTTAACTAAAGATGGGTCATAGCCTAGACGGTTGGCTGCCTCACTTCTTTCTTACTGCAGCCTGAAGGCATGAGTTCAGTAAAGGAAAGACTGAAACAAACCGTACTAGACTGAAGACTAGATAGAAACTATGCTATGAAAAAGAACAAGATGGCTATTTTGGGAAGAAAAGAAGAGTGTAGCAAAGTTCTACAGAAAATAACTGGTTGTTAAGATTTCTAAGCATCCTATATCGTTTCTTGTTCTTACTGGGGGTAAAATGTTGTTGAGAAGAAACCAGTGGCATTTGTTCAAGATACATTTTTATTTATTTGTTTACTGGGAAAGTTCAACAGGGCAATAACCCATTTTCAGGGGTGGTCCGGGGAGAAATACTCGACAATTAAATCATTTTTACAAGCAGATAAAACAAATATATCATCAGATATAAATAAGTCAACAACATTAATAATAGTTATATATAGGATATGTACATATGGCATAAGGACAATCAATTTAATTCTGCAAGTTATACATATTATAGGTAGGGCAGAGCAAACCCCATGTAACAGAAGCAAAAATGCTGTAATAATGAAACCAGAGCAATAAAAGCCATGACTGTTTGGTTAATACACATTTATGTGTAAGCCTTATCCAGGATGTACAACAAGGCATAGTTTATAAGAAGAAGGGATAGCATTTAGAAAATCTTAAAATGCAAGTATTAATTGAGAATGCGTGAGATATTTTCCAGAAAAGAAAATGTAAGCGGAAAAGAAAAGATTGATAGAACAGGCGGTTTGTCAGTAAGGGAAGTCTGAAGGATGAAAAACTAAAGAGTCAGAATGTGAGGAGGCGATATTAACATGCTCCTGTTAGGCCATGTTAGGCCATGTTTAAGTAATGGATTCTTTATGCATCTGTAAGTCTGTTCTAAACTGCAGATCCACGGGGGTTATATTCCATAACTACTTCTGAGTATAAACTGGGGATGCCGAGGTGTATATCCAAGTAGCCATGAGATGTTGTCTGAGTTAGCACTCAAATGCCTTTATATCGTTGAGTTGTCTCATGTGAGCTGGGAGGGAATTCCATTTGTCTAATATGCAGTTTGAATACAGTGAATCACCTGCAGTGTTTGTTGACTTAACTGTTTGGATCAAGGATTTTTTGGAGGAGGGCAGATTTCTATTTAGATAGTATGGCTGCATGATACTGTTTAATGACTCGTATTTTTCAGGGTTGTGAAATTGCTTGCGTGTTGTCAATAACTGTGATTGAGTCAGTATATATGGCCATTCAAGTCAATATAGCTGTTTTAGGGTAAGGCCATTCTAATTGGAATTCTAGATATTTGTTGCATGTCCTCGGCTGTTAGAATGTGTTCGTACCGTTAATGAAGCTTGCTCCTTTATTTCTAGGGGAAGAAAAATCCATGTTTGATTAACATATATCAGTGATCATATGGTTATGCATTATTTATTTAAATGCATTCTTCAGAGCATGTCTAAAATGAACTAATGAAGCTGATGTGATTTAACTAAAACAATCATCCTTTGAGTCTCTGGCTACAGAAATAAAGTGTTTTATCTTATACTGGCTATTTCCTTGGCATCCTTCACTGGCAGCCTGGATTTATTGCACCAGGCAGGAGTGCTGCTGAAACCACAGCCAGAAGAGGCCATGTTCACTCTATTTGTCTTCACAAGGAGCAGAATGGTAACCTATTGTGCATGGTCACCACATGTTTCTACATCGTATGATGAGCATCACTGGACAGTAATGGTGTGTTAACGTGTATCACCAGCATAGATTCATGTAGATATGGGCTTTACAGGTTCTATGCATGAGCATAACCCTAGAATGGGTGAGGATAAGCATGCTAGTACTGCATGAGTGTTACAGCACAATGCATTATTGCACAGATGATCATGCAAAATTACCTCATTAATGTAATTATCACAGTGTGAAACCTATTTTAATGTGATAAAAAGGAACTCAGCATATTGCAGAAGGCCATGTTAAGGCTAACAAGTCAGGAGTAGGAATTTAGTGGAGAAGATACTGAACTGTGATATAGGCAAAGCAAAAGTAAACAAAATGCTTGGTAACATACCTCTACACTGTACTGATCATCCATAGTGGATAGCAGCAAGAAGAATAGACAGGAAACAGTAGATGGGGTGAGATAATATAGCACATACACATGACAGGTAAATATCTAGCTGGAGAACATATCGTGTTAGAGAACACAGTACAAGGGCATGACAATAAATGTCTGGCAGGGAGGACTTACCATGACAGAGAACATAGCACAAGGCACAACAGTAAATGTCCATTGCAGGAGGGCTCACTGTGACAGGAAACATAGCACATGGGCATGACAGTAAATGTCCAGCTGAGGGTGGCTCAATGTGGCCTGTGCACTTAGACTGCATGAATGCCACAAGAGTAACAATGGTTGTGCACATATGTCATGGCACGGCTATGCATAAATAAAGGGAGGAAACAAGCGCATGATGTATACAGCACTACTGGTCATCATCATAGTACTACAGAAAAGTGGGCAGTGACAGCATGCCTTTTATTGCTGTTGGTATAGGACAAGGTGGGAGATGTCACATCATGGCTGCATTCAGGTATGCGGCCACAACAAGTTGAGAGGGAGAGATCAATAAAGAGACATAAGGGTCAGTCTAGGAGAGTCATGTACTCAGACATTGATAGATATGTAACCCACAGGTGTGTATATTTTTTCATGGGTCCAAAAGTGCAGCAGCAGCTGGAAAAGTTTAACAGCCAGGAGAGGAAAGTGTTATTGCAAGCCCTATTCTCAACTGGAAAATGCATTCAGGAAAAAGGTAAGTCTGACTAGATTTTTCGGGACCATATGTCACAAGGAGTGGTGTAGGACAACAGGAGAGGCAAGTGTAGAGCTTACTTCACAGAGAGGATGGTATCAGATGCACAAGAGGCAAAATCTGTTAATGAAGATGTTTTCAGGGTTCACCTACAATATTCAAATGATATTAATAAGTTCTGTGGCATTATAAAGAACTGGACTATTTTAACTACAGTACCAGAGCTGAAAGGGGTAATAGATGAAACACCCCATTTCTCCTTTAAGAACAATAAATCTCTCAAAAAGCATTTATGTTATAAATCACAATGTCATAAGAAGATAGTACAATCAAGTAGGCTAGGTACTTTTACTTGTAGGAGTTGTACAGCGTGCAAGTATGTCTTTACAGGTTCACACTATATACATCCATACGCCAACTTTAAAATAGAATTAGATTTTTATGCAGACTGTAAGACAAGGAATATGGTCTACTTTAGTAGTCAAACATGCCACGTTTTTATATAGGAAAACCTAATAGGTCCCCGAAAGAAAGGATCTTGGAGCACTATAGGGATATTAAGCATAAGAAAGAAACTTTTTGTGTGACGAAATATATGATGTAGTTTTAGAAGGTAGGAATGATAGATTTTCCCCCATATTAGGGTGTTCAGAATCCATTGATACTACCCAACCAGTATTAACAGGAACCCACATTGTTTATGGTCCATCTACGACTGTTGATAATTTTTCTACTGCTTATGTTATGGATTACACAGGAGATGCATTTCCACTCAAAAAGGTTTTATACAGGGAATGGGAAAGGTTTCAGGAAATTACTGACCTAGAACATTTGAAGAACAAACCTATAAAATTTGTATATAGGAGAGATACAAATTTAAAAAATATTTTTGAATATGGGGGACAGGGCACGGACAACAGCATTGGCCATAAAAAGGGAACTTTTAAATGTGGATCATGTTCCCAGTGCCAATACATTCAAACGGGTTCACATCTTTTTATTTCAGACCAAAATAAAACTATTAACAGTACAGCCTTTGCAAACTGTAATACACAAGGGGTTATATATATTACCACATGCCACTCCTGTTCTTCCTTTTATGTGGGGAAAACTGAAAGGCAATTGAAATCCAGAATCTATGAACACTATTATGAAATGAGGAAAGGAAATATTAACAATGCTCTATTTAGACATTCCCAAAAATGTGTAGATTCCATTTTTCATTTTTTTGTACTCGAAATAGTGCCTAAAGAAATCAGGGGTGGCATGTGGGAAACTAAACTTGAATACAGAGAACTGTACTGGCAAATTGTACTGGATGTTACCAGGGAACCAGGTCTGAATGATATGTTGTCATTAGCTCCAGTATTAAAACTGAGAGCTGCTAAATTGTAAATTGTAATTTGTAATTTTGTCCACTAGATGGTGATAGAGATTATTTATTTATTTATTTATTCTTTTCTGAAGAATTGAATACAACTTATTATGCATTATCATATATTTTCATATATTATAACAAATTTTGTTTATTTTTTATTCCATTTTAATGTTTCAACTATTTTAAGTATTTAATAAATATCACACCAGTTTTTAAAGTTTATTTTATCCCAAGGGCAATTGATTATTTAATTGAATTAAATTTTTAATTAAACTAATCATTCAATTTTATGGTGGTGTATAAAAGCAGTATCCAAGCATTAGTGTGTATGTTCTGAGGAAGAAGCTCGAAAACGTATGTCTTTTGTGAAGCGTTATTATTAAACAAACTTGGTTCAACATCAGTGATTCCGGTTCTTTATCCAGTTATACAGCCTTTTTACATCTATTATATTTTTTTTGGAACTCTCATTTGCTGTTTACTCATACCCTTATTTGGGTCTCAACGAGTGAGTTGTTGTGGTTTAAAAACTAATAGGTCCCTGAAAGAAAGGTTCTTGGAGCACTATAGGGATATTAAGCATAAGAAAGAAACTAATGCCTTACCACAACCTATTTCAGAATATGGACCAGAGCATATTTTTAAGTTTTTGGTAGTTGAGATATTAGATGGGGGATGAGAGGAGGAGACATAAAGAATCAAACAGAGAAAGCTGAGCAGAAATGGATTTTATTTTTCAATGCTGATAAACCACCTGGCTTGAATGGTGTGTTATCCCTAAAACCTTTTTTAAAAGCACGTCCACTTAGACATAGATTTGCTGTTTAAGTGTTTTTTTATGATGGCTGTTTTTATTTGGAACTTAGTTTCTGTTTTTCACACATTTTTTTGTATCATGCCTTTAAGATTGTTAAATGTTTTATTGGTAATTAATGAATGCTAAGCAGTTGATTGGTTGTTTTTACTTTAAATTGAATGTGCTTGGTGTAATCAGTCAGTCTGATGAAGCAATGTGAATATTGCAAAAGTGCTTACTTCTTTTAGCTCCATTTTTGTTTCTTAAAATAAATTGTGTTGTGCCTAGTTGTGCTGGTTTGGTATTTTTTATTTTCTATACATATAGTTCGCTTATTAGAACAGCACCTTTATTCTGGCCTTGACTGCTACAGTTGCTGTTTTCACTGTATATAATAACTTGCACATTGCATACTACCTGGAAGTTGATGGGGCGGAAACATTTTGGCAGGTTTAATAGATACTATATAGAACACATGAAGCCTTGTTGACAATATGCAACCAATGGGCAACAGGGCCTCAGGAAATGGGCTATATTGTAAAATGCCTACACTAATATTGGTCTCACCTCTAATGCCCATGGAAACCATATGTTCTCCTTTACACGTTGAAAATCACATCATAGGACCTGTGTAGGATTGACATGGTTGATACTTATGAAATTTATAGTGTGACTCCTGCCAGATTTAGAAATGCCTTCCTAGCAAGAATGGTTAATGCCATACAAACATTTGTGTCCATGGGGGTAGGCAGTCCATGCATCCATATTGATACCACATGTCTCCTAAGTCCTGAGTTGGTGTCCCAGCCCATACAGTATTAGTTGACACTGCTGTGGTCATGGAGGGGATGAAATGTTAACTGCTAGCATATCCATCTGCAACATGAAGGTTAATGAAATCAACATCATAGGCACATTGGCTCAGATAGCAGCAACTAACACTTGTTTAGCTAAGACTGCTACTAGCATATTACTGTGAATGAACATCTCGTACACTAAGAAATCCTGGAATTCATAATAAATGGAACTGCAGCACAAGAAATCATTTTGTCAAATTATATAATGGATTTATACATCTCTGAGTTGTTCTGCATGACAGCAGTCATTTGCATGATATGAATGGAATGATATGTCTCCCAAAACTAAGATGTGCTGAGTCTCTATATTGCCCCTCTCCAAGTGTTGCTGCTCATTGCATTATTTTACTAAACTCTATGCACTAATTGTTTTTGATTACCTTATAACTAAAAAAATTAAACACTTTCAAAATCTGTACTTCTAGTATTCTTATTGTTCCTATTATGTTTGTGTAATTAAAATCCACATCATTCAATAACGTTTCCCTTTCCATGTTGCTAACTATAAGCTCTGGCCACTAGTTCTTTATCATGGTCCTTAGATATAAATAGGGATATCATAGATTTGTCTTTCTCTACAAATTAGCAAGTCCTACAGGCTGCCATAATTTCATCCCGAGGAGGAGCAGATAAAGTATGATCAGGGTGTCAATTTGTTCCATGTAGAAAGGTTTGTGCTACTGTTTCTTGTTTAGTCAAGGCAGTTAGCTCTGGGAAAGCCAAAGGAGGTCTTAATGTGGAAATGGAGGGAGTTGGAGGCTTTCAACACCATCCCTCATTCTGGAATTATAGCTAAACTCACTAAACTAGGTATAAATCCCTACATCACAATATGGGTTGCCAATACATACCTATGAACCTATGACCATTTTTAAAGGTATAAATCCCTACATCACAAGATGGGTTGTCAATACATACCTATGAACCTATGAACATTTTTAAAGAGTTGCCATTAAAAATAAGAGTATAGTTGTAAAGGCCATTCAGGGCCAGTTTTCATACTAGGGCTGAGTTTCTCTAATTCATTAATATCAAAACTGTAGACAAGGGTAAGGTGCTTCACACAACCTATTTTGACCTCCCCACACCATCCCTCATTCTGGAATTATAGCTAAACTCACTAAACTAGGTATAAATCCCTACATCACAAGATGGGTTGCCAATTGGCTCACTGACAGAACCCACACTGTAAAAGTTGCAGACTCCAAATCTGACTTCAAACCAGTGACAAGTGGAGTACCACAGGGTTCAGTCCTGGGACCTTTCCTGTTTGGTATCTACTTCTCTGAAGTACAGGCTAACACAGAAGGTATTTGGCTAATGAAGTTCGCAGATGACTGCAAACTAGGAGCCATAGTTGAGTCCCCAAATGATGTGGACATCCTACAGAAAGGCCTCACTGAGACAGATGCCTGGTGTCAGAGGCATGGCCTCAAGCTAAATGCCAAAAAGTGCATTGTCATCCCCTTTGGTAAAAACTCTGTACCCATGAACTACCACATAGACGGCAGTCTACTTAACGCCAAATGTGTGATAAGAGACCTGGGGACTCAGGTGGACAGTGGTCTCTCCTCTGATAATCACATCGCCACAGTAGTCAGGAAATCCTTCTACGTGGCACACCTCATCACAAAAGGGTTCTCATCTAGGAAAAAAGAGGTCATTATTCCCCTATATTCGGCACTCATTACACCGATTATAGAGTACAAAGCACCTTTTGGAATGCACCTCACAAGACATCTGCAGCAGCTGGAAAGGCCACAGAAGTACCTCACAAAGAGGATTACTGGCCTTAAACAGATGCCCTGCACTGACCATCTCAAAAAACTCCAGCTTTACTCCATAGTATATCACCTACTCTGAGGTGATCTCTGCCTAACATATAAAGCTATGTCAAACCCAGAGCTGTTGGACATACTACACCTAATGAAATCCCAATCCCTCCGAGCTACACGCTCTGGGGACCTAAACCTTGTCATCACAATAAACAGGACATGCTGGAAGGATAGATTCCTGTCCGAGAGACTTCCCATACTCTGGAACAAGCTAGCCATCTATGTCAAGCAAAGTTCCTCATTAGCACTCTTCAAGAAAAATCTTGATAAGTGGATGGGAAATAGGAAATACACCCCAGGGATCACTTCAGTGGCTCTGCTTGACAGGGGCACAGGAAAATAACTTTTTTGGGTGGCGTAAGCCAGGGAAACTTGTTGGCTAGGTTTACTTAGGCCCTTGGGCCGATAGCATAATGCATACCTATGAACCTATGAACATTTTTAAAGAGTTGCCATTAAAAATAAGAGTATAGTTGTAAAGGCCAGAAGTGACCAGTAGATGGCACCAGATCATGTTTTGTACAGCAGATACTGCTTTATTTTAGAAAATCATTTGCTGCTTTAGTACACCGCATGGATCTGTCAAAATATGAATATTTTGTTTATCTTTTGTTGAGAAAGCTACAGAGGAGTGACCTCTTTTCAGAAGAGACACCAGGTGACATTTATAGTACTAGGAAAAAGTTGTCCAGAGCATCAGGGAAATTCCCCAGCTTTTCCAACAGGAGCCTTTGTATCTTTTACATCCACCAAAGCTTTCCCAGTTCAGGCAGATGAGACCTGCATTTAACATTTCATCATAACAACAGCATACTCAGCTCAGGAATGCAGTACCTCCCTTCCCCATGCTACACTGCAATGTTAATACTGGAAAATAATCCATGTTCCTTGGGTAGGACTAGAACCCACAAGCGAACCCACAACTGTCTGATTTTACACCACCAAAGGCAAGTGTACTACCTGTTGCATTATTTGCTCTGGCTAAAAGGAAAGGAAACTCACTGAAAAGGAAGGAATGCATGCAAAAGGATTTGGTGTCCCTATCTGTAATTTCCTTTTTAGTTTCCTATACCAAAGCAAGTGGAATGATTATTTTTTGTATTAAACAATTATGACATGATATACATTATATCTGAGCTTGAAACAGCAGATAAAGTTTTATACACCATGCAAAAATTATCTTAAGCATTGGCTTTAATAATATAGGAACACGAGTCATTAAAATAGAAAAAAAAACTTAAATATCAATTATATTAGGACTTATTTATTTTGGTATCTGCATAACCATTAAATAGCACACTGCATTATATTTTTAGTAAATGCTATTGTTGATATGATACTGAATTTTAAAACAAGCGATGATTTTTATA
The DNA here is from genome assembly GCF_019279795.1 of Protopterus annectens. NCBI lineage: Eukaryota > Metazoa > Chordata > Ceratodontiformes > Protopteridae > Protopterus > Protopterus annectens. The sequence continues at coordinate 853,441,779 of NC_056731.1, forward strand.
CCCGCTGAATGTAATTCATATTGTAATTCAAATTCAAATTGATATGAAATATGTCTCTATAATACTTATTAGGATGTGTGTTGCTGATGCTTTATAATGAATAAGGGCCTAGTTTGATCATATTTACTAAAGAAAATGTTAGGACAACTTTTGATGGTTATAATGTGAACTATACATGAATAATAACTATTACTAGAGGAAACCAGAAGCAAATGTCTGCATTGTTAGTATAAATTTGTGAATTGCTAGTAGTTTTATTTATGCTAACGAAGCTAAGTGAAGATGTTAACAGTCTAGCTTGTCATTTTGATGCTGTAATAAAATATATTTCACCTAGATTGTTGTTGTGCTGGATTTTTGCTTATTGCTATACAATATATCTGTTCATATTTTGGTGTTCCATTATTATGACTGGAGTTTTATATGGGTCCCCTTCAGAAGCTCGAGTTTTCAGAAACTTGAAATTCATATTGTCAATATGAT
>NC_056731.1:853447261-853502261 GCF_019279795.1 Protopterus annectens
AACGTGACAAATATTGCACTGCATTCCAGTAACATGTGACAAATATTCCACTGCATTCCAGTAACGTGACAAATATTGCACTGTGTTCCATTGTAACTGCTGCTTCCATTTTTGCTATCCATATTTTTGAGACAATGTAAAATTACATTCTTTTGATTTGCAACACTAAAAGTATCCCACTACAAAGCTGTCTGCTGTTTTTGCCATGAAATTGCAATGTATATACTCCACACCATGAAGGAAATAATATTAACACTATATAATATCTAATTAATGCTACACTGATGTTTTATTGCAGTAGTACTTAACACATATAGGCTGAGGTATTCTGTGAAATCACTGCATATTTTGTATAAATATATAACTGTGAAACTCAGTGATTCAGAGTGTCTCGTTAATATGACATTTCTCTTATAACATCTTGAACTCTACCTTTATTTTACATATTTGGTCTCAAATGATAAATGGAAAATCCAGTTTCAGTCTTTTCAGATAAACAATATATAAATATAAATTGAAATATTTTTACAATGTTCAATTTATTGAGTGCTTTTGTCAAAGTGACTGGGACTTTTTCAGAATTTTTTACAAAGTGTTATTGCCTATAGTTAACCATAAATTTTGATAATGCAAAGCACTGGTAACAGTTTCACTGTATCTCTTTTACAAGTATAAAATGTTCCAACTTGTTCTATGTGTTTTCACTAAAGCTTTTAACAATTTTGTTACATTTACAGGGAGTTGCATAGTGATACAGTGGATACTACTGCTGCCTTTCAGCTTCAGGGTCTGAAAATCACTCCTGATCTTTTGATCCTGGGTGGGTAGTGTCTGCAATTTTCTCCCATGATCGTGAGGGGTCCTGTCCATATACACAACTGTTCCAAAATGTTCCAAGACTTACATTGTGTGGTTCTTTCCCATGCAAAGCAGTCCTTGGTACACTGGGGCTTACTTACCCCATTAACAAGATGAAAAAAATAATTTACATCTTTTATATAACCCCTGTATGTGTTTTTGAGTTCTGGTATTTGGAAATGGTATCAATACTTTTGTTTAGCTTTGTATGGTACTACATATTTATCAGGCGAGTCCTTTAGCAGTACTAGCTACCTATGGTGTTCAAACGCAATTCACATATTATGTTTTATTTGAAATGCAGAACATAGTGCACAATATTTTATAAATACACTTTCCTTGTCCCTTTATGTCATTGATATTTCATTATTTTTTTACTTATGACCATACTATAACATACTGTATTCTTAAACATTTTTGTTTTAAGTTGTCCATCTATAATTCCAAGTGACTTACTCTAGGGAGCAATTCTTCTGTTTTCCATATGTCCTGTATCCAGTGTTCAGTGTTACAAGGAGGCCATTTTATTCCAGCAACCAGCAAGAGAAAGGAACAATAAAACGTCATTATGCATTGATCTAAGCATTATGAGTCCATTTTATGTGCACATGGTTTGACTGCATTTGCCTTGCCTGTATTGAATTTTGAGGCATAAATCTGCCTGCAGCTTTGAAATGTAGGGTATGGTGATGCTTGTAATTTAAAGTATGTTTCTGCAATCAGCTGCAACATTTACACTCACCCCTTATGCAAACCTAGAATGCCTTTATATATTATATGTAATATAGCACTGGTCAAACTTTATAAAACAAAGAAAAATATCAAGCAGATAAATGTGCGGCCGTAAATCAGTACTATGTAAACGAAAAAGAAATAAAACGGTTGCAAGACATATGGCTCCACAAACATATAATTTATTAATACATGCAAATGGTGGCTTCCTCAGACCATATAAATGTACACCAAAAACTTCCATTCATTTAAATGTAGAACAGGCTCATCATTGGTAAACCATTGTCACATGTTATCATATGCATCATTAGCTATTCACTCCCCTTCCTCATTAATAATGCATGTGTTTCCCAATGCTCTAAACTTCATTCACAAAGATTTTTTCTTAGCTGTAGGTATTTCATATATACATACAAAAAGAATATTAAATATATCCTTATTCTAATGCATATTATAACCCTCCATATCCATAAAATAAAAACATTCTTTTTATAATGCAGCACTTATAAGAGAACACTTTTCCTCAAATACAACATATACAAACATTATATTAAAAGCATTCATAAAAACATCAAAACTAATAAAATAAACACACCTGTATTAAAATATACACCCTTGAAAGCTTTCATGGAGATATGACTCTCAGTGCAATGCATATTGCTTCTGTTCACAAAACTGCAGAAAATTCAGCTAAATTTACTGTGTCCCAAAGTGATAGTCTCACTCCTCACTATCTGAGGAGCTATAGCTGAGGAAGCCATCAGGAAGGTGGTGAAAGCGCTTACCTTTTTTCATGTACTTCTTCTTCTTCTTTCCGCTTTTCCCGCTTAGGGGTCGCCACAGCGGATCACCGTCCACTCATGATTGACAGTGGAGTTTTACAGTGTCGAGTTGCCAGCCCAGCACCCAACCTTCCACAGAAGGCACACACATGCACACACTCACACCTAGGGCCAATTTAGTGTGTCCAATCCACCTACAGCATGTCTTTGGGATGTGGGAGGAAACCGGAGCACCCAAAGGAATCCCACGCGACCACAGGGAGGACATGTAGACTCCGCACAGAAGGCACCCCAGCCGAGGATCAAACCGGAGAACCTCTTGCTGTGAGGTGGCAATGCTAACCACTGCACCACCGTGGCCGCCCACAATTATGTTTGTGGAGCCGTACGTCTTGCGACCATTTTATTTCTTTTTCTGGTCAAACTGTTATAAGAAAGAAATGACATGTTCTTTTTAAGCTCGAGCCTAGAATACATGCGAGTTAACAACTAGATATCTAAAAGGGAGGGCACCAGAGAGCCCAAGCAACATGGTTGCTTAGGCTCAGCTCTCTGGACAAAGGGTCAATAAAAAGTAATCAATCAGCTAGTTCCTGGTGAAAGAAATAACAGAAAAGAAAAATCAAAGGATGGAGGTGAAGGAGAAAAAGGAGCAACAACTGGCAGGATTTAAAGCAGCTCCACAGAAAGAATGGTTTTGTAAACAGTTCCAAAAGCTGATGGGAGTTGCTAAGGATGCTAACCCAGTGATGGCAAAAAAAGCCAATCAACAAAGAGAAGTGAATAAGATGAAATAAATATTCAAGGACCTGGAAGAGAACAGATGAGCACAAATATCAGAGATGCATGAACACAGTAGAAGGCTGTCATAATTAAAAAAAGTTACATTGGCAAACAGGAAAACTGGATGGCCTAGAAAACAGGGCCAGAAGAAACAATATAAGGATAATAGGGGTGTCAGAATAATTCCTGGATACAGAACTGTAAAGAATGTTGCTGCAGGTGCTGAAAACAAGATTTCACTTATTCAGATTAACTGCTGGAATTGCTGGGAAGAAGATTCCACTTGCCCCGATTACAAGAAATGGTAATGGAAAGAAACCACAGAGGTGGCAGAATGGGGGGTGTAAGACAAGAACAGCTGAGACACATATTAGCACGGGCCTGTGCAGCTATAAGCTTAAAGAAGAAATTATGAGACAAGTCAAAACACTTAAAAAAGTGATAACCTTTCATGATATATTTGTAAAACTGCTAGTGGGTTATCCTGATTAACCACATTAACTAAGAAAAGAGATGGCTGACTTGGGGTCATTCAAAGCACAGAAAATTTCTACATGAATTAATTACCCAAACATCTTAACTGTAGTATGGAAGAAAAACAGAAGCAGGTTACACTCTCTTCGTTTACAGAGATTGTACAGAGTAGAGTGGATGTTTGAACAACATACACAAAAGAAACAAATTGAAATATTCCACCAGAAATGGACTGGCAGACAAACCTGAAAAGAGACTGAGTGGCAGTAAAATTACAAGGGTCACAGAGACTATCTAATCTAGTACGCCCATGGGAAAAAGGATGGGAGAAGAAATAAACAAAGGCACACAGAGTAATGATGACAAGATAGGCAGGCTGGACAAGACTCGGGCATAGGAGACTACAGAAATGGATGAAAGGACATGGAAGCCAGAGAAAATATGAGGGAAGTGCACATAAACTACAATAAGAAGGCCAAGAAGCTGTCAAAGCAGAAATCCAGTAGCAGAGGAAAATCTGATAGTAGGAATCGAGATATGAGAAACAAAAGAAGAGCATACTGTGAAAGAGTAAAAAGTGCAGCTAAAGTCTAAGAGGATTCAGACACCCAGGGCTGAACCTCACGGGGGCCTCAACAGGCTGTACTGGTCAAAGGAGTAGAAGAGAAAAGCAAAATGGAACACTGGCAGAAAGAGTAGAGCAGAGGAGGAGGCTAACAGGCAGTGACAGATTAAGTGTACTTTGGGCTCTGGGCTACTTTTTAAACCACGGGCCTCTGCATACATTTTTAGAACCGTGCATATATGCATGCATTCTTTTGAATTGAGCTCCTGGTTGTTTTAAATTATATTTCTTTTTTTTAATACAGCAAGATTTGCTAGAGTGTATTTTAAATTTGTAGTTTTGAACATATGTCCAGTAAGCAATAAAACAAAAAGTATTAACCAAAAATCAAAAAATACCCATTTCAGAAATATTTTTGAGATCTTTGCCACCCTCCAGTGTTCCAACAAAATTTCTGTTCCTGTGTATGCCAGCCAGTCACCTACTATGTTCCTGTGTTCTAACTGCCGTGCAAAGTACACAGCCCTTCTCCAATCATTTCCCATGCTCATCTGCTACTTAGCTGAACCAGCTTATCCACTCACTAAAACACTGACTAATTCTCATGCTTGTGGTTGGTCTGTCCATGAAAATGTACTTCCTGTACATACACTTTTTGGTCCATCCATGGAAAAAGAGAGAGACTTCTTTGTTCATGCTATAGGCTCAAATGAAAAAAAAAAACTTGTGTTAGCTGGCTATGGGCTTCCCCAAAGCTCCAATTCACTTAAAAAGTTGACAGAACAACAGCTGTTGCATGGACATACAATTTCTGAACAACAAAAACTATGAAACTTTAAATGACCACCAATACTGACTAAAGTGATCCTCGGTCATTTAACCAGAAAAAAAAAAAGAAATTAATAGGAAAAAATTAATACATATGAAACAAAAACAGAGATGTTCTGCAAAATCAGAGACAGATAAGTTAAATTACTGTAATTCACTTAAAAAGTTAACACAACAATGGATTTTCTAAACAATTAAAAAAGAAGAAAAAACACAAAGAAAAAAACTAAGCACTATAGCTTGGGGCAGTATGTAGCCAGCCATGGATACCCTGGAGTCAAGGGCCACTGGCAGCTACCAGAATCACCCCATTATAATCACTACACAATTACATGAATCAGATCAATTAACGCAAAGACTGCAGTTGAGGTACTACCTTTAGGCCCAAAATCATTCTGTTTGATAAGAAGTCATGTTTTGTACATATTCCAGCTTTTGACTATAAATATTTTTTAATTTTTTTTTCAAAGGGCATATATATGCTACAGACCAATAGTTTGATGCTGAAGGGGTCTTTCTATTTTTGTGAGTGGCTTGGCAATGGCAATTTTGAAGCTGTAAGAAAGGGCTTTTGTATTTAGTGATCCACAAACAAAGCCCTTCTTGAAGTAGATAAGTGTAGACACAGCGCTGGTGAATCCCTCTGTTCCTACACAGTTGCTAAAATCTGGAATTCTCTTCCACCAGATATCAGATTGCAAAACAGCAGCCCCATATTTAAAACCCAATTAAAAGCCCACCTCAATCTCATCTGGCAATGTATCTGTACTGACCATGACTAGCCCTACTACCACCATTCAGATAAAGCTTCCTCTGGCACTACTCAAAGGTCAAACACGTACAAAAAAAATACCACAACAAATTGTATTTTTAAATGTATGTATATAACTATATATACTACTGCACTTTCTTACTCAAATACATTATATTTTCTGTTTTACTACTGTATACTCTATATTGTACACTTCTGTAACTTCTCGTCATAATATGCTGTGATATACTATTGTTTGCTCTATTAATTTGTACTCATTTCTGACTTTTGTATTTTTATCATATATGTGGCACTTTTGTATTTTTTGTGATTGTCATGTATGTGGATTTTTTCTCCCCGGATCTCTGCTGAAAACAGGCACCTGATTGCCCAGTCAGACCAACTCGGTAATAAAATATGTGTGTCTTTCAGCTTATCTTGGTTAGGGATCGCCACAGTGGAACTCCGGTCCGCTAATGTTTGGTAGTGGATCTTTACATGCCGAGTTACCAGTCCTGACGCACAACCTTCAACGAAGGCACGCCCATTCACGCATGCCTCCACACAGAAGATGCTCTAGCTGAGAATCAAACACGACAACGTCTTGCTGTGAGGCGACAACGCTACCGCAGCACCACTACCGTGGGTTCAACCTGGTAATCAAATATAAAATAAATAAATAAAATAAATATATGTTTATTAGGAGATTAGCTAGGCTACAGCCACCAATTTTAAAAGTGTTAGAGAGTAATATATGAATCTTGTTTGTACTCAGTGTTTTGTAGCACCTCCTTGACTGTGTCTTTATTTATTTATATATTTTTGAGGCAGAATTATGGGGATTGTATTACCTTATGTAATGGTGAAGGAGTAATAGACTAGTTTGGTTTCTACTAAAAGTAATAATAGTTGGAGGAGGAGGGGGAAGCTACCGTGTTTTACAGAATGGACAATATGTGTATTTCACTCTGATTGCAGAATGAATGTCCTCCACTAGGGTGTTAATGTTCAGGTAATGCCTGATTAAAAACAAGTTTGATGCCTTACAGCAGCATATTACACTGCCGTGAATCTCAGATAGAAGAAAAAGCAAATGGCCGCTTTGCTGTTTAGCAAGTGTAAATTAAAAAAAATAAAAATGTAAACAAAAAAAGAAGTGTGTGTTTGTCTGTGTGTGTATGCGTGCATGTATGTCAGTGAATGCATATGAGAGAGAGACAGAGACAGGGACAGCACATCCTAGCATCTTCTGATTGTAAAAGGCAGCCCGTCAGCATGCATTCCTTAAACAATACAAAGTATGAAACTCTTAAGTCTAGCACTATTGATTGACTTTAATCCTCTCTGATTTACTAGCAAAGTAATCATTCTGTGAGGCAAAGTGCAACGCTATGTAACAAAATTAGTGAGAGTAAAGATTCATGGGTGGAGGGAAGTTGTAATGCCTTCATTCATTTGCCTACAATGAGATATATGAGGTGTATTCATACAACAGATTCAACAAAGTGACTGTAACTGCTGTGTGTGTGTGTGTGTGTGTGTGTGTGTGTGTGTTATTGATACATTCAAGTGCATCATTCGTTAACAATAACTTGCTTGATGGGCACAGCTATGAATCATCACTGACTCTTCTTTCATGCATCTTCCTTGCGAAGATGTTATGCCACTATGGGTTTCATCGCTGTATATTGTTTGTGAGAGTCAGCGGTACTCTTTTCAGAGTTTTCTCTTTCTCTACTGTTGTGTCACTATTGAGTTGGTACATATAATTTTGGGTGGTGTGTTTTTATATGTTTTTTTAACTCATCATTTTCAAAATGATATTTTCAGTAAATAGTGAACTGAAAAAGGGATAATCAATTTATTTTAGGTAAACCTGTTACATTTATATTATAGTCAGATTCTCCAACTCTTAAAAATGTTGGATGTGCATTGAAACTCACTTCAGCCCTACAGAAAATCCAACTAAGCAATAGTGTAACACACCTTTGTAGTTATAATGATGGTGACAATTTACCTCACACAATATACATGAAACAATGAATATGTCAATAACTATTAAATTTGAGCCCTACAGTGAATGTCTCAGCATGTGTGATGTGGGGAGGGGGGGATGTGTGAAACTGCAATACAGAACGCCCTACATACAGAGTGTTAAGAGCTTGTAGGACAATAAAATAATTTACAAGAGGGGTTTAAAGGGGATCACACAACACCTTTTATTAGGAATTCCTGTATAGATTGCTTCAAGTGCATTTCATATATACATTACAACGGTATTGTTTGCTGTAGCCTTCTTATGAGCTATGATCATATCCAATACAAGTCTTTCTAATTCTAATTTTACTTCTGCTCAGTTATCTTATATTATAGACATAGCCATACCTCTCAGTTCTCCCTGACAGTGCAGAATATCTATGATTTTGCCTCATATTTTTACACTAATCCTCATAATGTTTTTTGATTTTCTAGTAAATCACTGAGGATTACAGTCAGTCAATAATGCCAGTAATTTATAGTTTCATACTTCTTGTTGTTCAAAAAATGAATGTTGGTGCAAAACCTGTTGCTCTAACATAATTGTAACAGGATATGACAATATCCCATTTGCTGCCATGTCTCCAAAATGATCTGTCCTTAAAATGCTTAAAGTAAAAGGAAAAGCATAAAAAATTGATCAGCATCCTTTAATTATTACTAGGATTTCTCTAGAAAGAAAGCTGGCAGCTAAGTATCCATTTACAGTTGCAGATTAAGGGAAATCTTTCTATGGCAATAGGTGTCTTTTCTCTTTATGGAAAACAGAAAAGATAGCAAAGCATCAGTAGCTTGTGAGTGGTCCAGTACATGTGAAACAAGTCACTGGTGAGGAATGAATAAAGAAGAAAATCCAGGAAGTAAAAGTTCATTGTGAATTATTCATGAACTGAATTATGTTCCCTGTTGTCCCATGAGTAGTTCTGCTGAACTGTATGTGATGATACTGCTTGAAGAAAATTGTATCAGTCAATTGATTTCATGATGATTTATACATTCATAGGTTCATAGGTTGGTATTAGGCTATCAGCCCTAGGGCCTATACAAGCCTACCCATAACAATTCCCTGACTATTTACTTCCCTGGACCCCTGCCTAGCAGGTTGACTGACGTGATCCCCTGGGTGAATTTCCTTTCTCCCATCCAATTGTCAAGGTTCCTTTTGAAGAGGGCCAAAGAGGCACTCTGCTTGACATGTATGGGCAGTCTGTTCCAGAGTCTGGGGAGTCTCTGGGTCAGGAACCTATCCCTCCAGCATGTTTTGTTTATTGTGATGACAAGGTTTAGATCCCTGGAGCTCGTGGCTCTGAGGGATTGGGATTTCTTTAATTGTGGCATGTCCAACAACTCTGGGTTTGACATGGCCTTGTATGTTAAGCAGAGATTGCCTCTGAGTAGATGATATGCGACAGAGTATAACTGGTGTTTTATAAGGCGGTCAGTATAGGGCATCTGCTTTAGGCCTGTGATTCTTTTAGTGAGGTATTTCTGCAGCCTTTTCAGTTGTTGCAGATGTCTTAAGAGGTACATACCAAATGGAGCGTTGAATTCTATAATGGATTTAATGAGGGATGAGTACAGTGGGACATTGACCTCCTTTTTTCTGGATGAAAAGCCCTTAGTGATGAGGTGTACCACATAGAAGTATTTCCTGACTGTTGTGGCGATGTGGTTATCAAAGGTGAGACCACTGTCCACCTGTGTCTCTAAGTCTCTTATCACACTTTCAGTGTTTAGTGTGCTGCCACCTATGTGGTAATTCACAGGTACATGTTTTTTTCCCCAAAGGGGATAACTATACATTTCTTGGCATTGAGCTTAAGCCCATGGCCCTGGCACCAAGCATCTGTTTCTGTAAGGCCCTTTTGTAGAATATCCACATCACTTGGGGATTCAATAATGGCTCCCAGTTTGCAGTCATCTGCAAACTTTGTTAGCCAGAGTCCCTTAGTGTTGGCCTGTACTTCAGAGAAGTAGATGCCAAACAAGAGCAGTCCCAGGACTGAACCCTGAGATACTCCACTTGTCACTTGTCTGAAGCTATATTTGGAGTCAGCTAATTTTACAGTGTGGGTTCTGTCAGTAAGCCAGTTGGCAACCCATCGAGTGATGTAGGGATTAATGCCCAGCTTAGTAAGTCTATCTATGATTCCAGAGTGGAGGATGGTGTCAAAGGCCTTGGCGAGGTCCCAATAGGCTGTGTGGACCACCTTACTCTCGTCCATGGCTCTGGAGACTGAGTCGAAGAAGTCAATCAGGTACAGGAGACAAAATTGGCCCTTCATGAACCCAAACTGGGTGGGGTCCAATGTTTGAAGGTTGCCAATGTCTTTGTTTATAGGTTCCATGATAATATGTTCCATATTCAACAGACATAGTTTTGTTTATGAGAAAAGTTGCTAATTTGTTAAAGTGCATGCTGTTCTGTTAATCTGACTTGACTTATGTTTTCATTTATATATATCTACAAAACATGCGCCCCATCTGCATGAGACCTACCCCATGTACTTACCATAGACTTCCGTTATATTTACATCCTGCATCTGAGGATCTACTTTGTTGAACTAAATTTGAACTGCTTTATCTTTGAGAAGGTAAGACTTTTTTAATGAGAAAGTTTTTATTATAGCAATTTGACATTCTAGATTTGACAAACTGTATTTCACTGAACTTGACCATGACTGACTGAATGTATACCATTTAAACTATAGTCATTTATTTTAGGCATGGCAGAGAAATATAATTTGAAAAAAAAAACTTTGTAAAGCTCTTGACGAACACAAACACAGTACCAGACCAATGAAACAATAATTAATCAGGAAATTCAATAACTTTTTAGTGGTTTTGTTGACTTTGGATAGGCAGTTTTTGCAACATTTGTCTTTTTTTGCTGTTTAGAAATCTCTACAATGATATTTCAGCAAAAATTCAGAGACAGGTGGCCACTTTAATAGTCAGGAAGAAAAAGAAACTTGGAAGAGACATACTTATATACAATAACAAGCAACCTTTTGTTACCAAACATTCTTCTGAACAAATAGCTTCTAACCTTGATAAAGAACCAGTCACTAAAAAATAACAACAAATCTAGTTGTTTAGACCAATTAAATTCTTTTGGCAGCACTGGAACATTCAATGGGCAGAATTTGTTTCCTGTGTCTGGTTCTTCGGTTGGTGATTCTCCTACACTTTTTACTTCTCAGATGGATGGTGTTCTGTCTACCTCTGCAGGAATTCCTTTTTCCCCTTGGGGCTTCAACAATCACAATTTCTCCACCATGAGGGGAGGAAACATGACCAGAGGGAAAAGATGAGGGAAAGGATTAGGATGCTAGTGAGCGACTGGCATATTTTTAATCTTAGACACAGAGATTTTACTGTTGAAGAATTACAGGTACTGTCAAAGGGTTTCAGTTTTATACCATCTAAAAACTACATCTAGAACTGATGTTTTACTTGATTTTAAATTGTTTGTATACAAACTTAATTTGAAATACATCTTTGATAAACCTTAACATCAACATGTTATTCTGCGGTTTAAAAGACCTAGCATGGTTAATCCACCTTTAACTACTGCACTAAAAGTATTTTCTAAAGTATGTGAAATAGACTTGTACAACTTGTTTGGTTGTACTAATGAAAAGAACGGCAAGGTTAAGCCTCCTTATAACCTGAGCTGAGATGAACATGTTGCCCTTAGTCAGCTTTGTAGTTATTCTGATTGTAGTTATATGAAAGCTGACAAGGGCAATGGTTTGGTTATTATGGATGTAGCTGATTACAATAACAAGATGCTGAACTTGCTTGATGATGTTAATAATTATAAAAAAGTATCTAAGGATCTTGTGCATAAAAGTTTTAAATTTGTTGACACCATGTTACTTGACTTAATATTATAACATTGAACTTTTTGTGTTCCTATGTGTTGAAGAGCCAGAATTACGTACAGTATTTGGGATTCAAAAGATACATGCAGATATTCATCATCCACCATTCATGCCCATTGTTTTGGCCCTCAAAACTAAAATGGTTGCTATAGCAGTTTTTTTAGATTCCATCCTTAATCCTATAATATAGGGTAGTAAATATTTTCTTAAGGATTGTTGGGTATGTTTATATCACATTAGAAGCTATAACAGCTCTGATAAAGAGCAATACTTATGCACAGTTGATGTAAATTCCCTGTACACTGCCATCCACCAAGAGGAAGGTACTGAATTTGAGCAAATACACCAAAGACAAAAGCTTGGAAATTGACAGCATTTGTTTATTGTTGGAACTGGTACTCACCAGCATTTTTTTTTTATTTTTGGTAAGAGTATATATCAGCAAGTTGGTGGCATAACAATGGGGGCCAAAGTTGCCCCTGCTTTTGCTGACTTGGTAATGTATTGCTAGAGTGGGAATATTTAGAACAGCCTCCACTATTTCAACATGTTGCATTATACAAATGTTATATTGATGACTTATTTTTTGTTTGGACAGAGAATCAATCATTATTTGTACTTCAGATTAATGAGAGTATATCCTGGCTTAACTCTGATGTAAGCAGTTCAGGTACAACAATACACTTTGGATGTTTTACTAACTTTGGACATTGAACACAAAACAACATTTGTTAGCAATATGTGTAGGATAGTTTTACAAATATCTGTTTACACTACAGCAGCTTTCATCCTCCATTTATGAAAAAAAAATATTTTTAAAGGGCAATTAATTCATCCTAGTTGTATTATTAATGATGACTTGATTTTCTTAGGAGAAGTTGAAGTACTTAAGACCATATTTAATCTAGAAGTTATCGTATTGACATGTTGGTCAAAGTTTCTGAGGAGGTTATTAGTAATAGGAACAACAAATTTCCACCAATTCTTAGTTCCAGCTTTACTCCCCAAAATACTAATCAAGATGGTACAGATAAATATTTAGCTTTCCTTACACCAATGAGTATAGATGGTTCCAAATTTAAGGACATAGCAGAAGAGAATTGGAAAGGAAATCTAGGTAGCCATAAGCTAAGTAAAATATTGAGAGATAAGCCACAGTTTATTTACAAAAGAAACTAAAATTTGAAGAGTTTATTGAAACATTATAATGTGGGGAAAGAAATGGCCCTCAGTGTTTCTGTAGTGACATTTCCTTGTCAAACCTATAATATTGCAGTTACATCGATACCAACAGTACTCATTTCTTCAAACATGTCAATTACACTGTAGTGAAGAATGACAGGTTTAGCTGTAGAAGTGAAGATTTGGTTTATCTTGCCTGTTGTGGAAGCTATAATAGTTTTTACACTGGCAAAACAAAGCATAATCTCAACACAAGACTTACAGAGGATTTATTGTCCTTAAGAAAGAAGGATGTCAATAATGCACTGTATAGACACACCATTTACTGCAGTGATTTTCAAAAATTTTCCTTTTCAGTTATAGAGAAAGTTGATCCATTTCATTTTGTAGATTTTTACAGCAGTTACTTGGAATTATTAGAATTAAAATGGCAAGTATTTTTACGTGTGGATATAGAACCTAGCATAAATGAAGCTATATCCATGAATAGTTTATTAAAATATAGGATTGTTTAATTAACTATTTTTTATATCTTGCATGACTGCAATGTATTTTGTAAAAGTAGTTGTGGCTTTAAACTATTCAGTTTTTACACCTGGTAATGTTTTAATTGACGAACTAGGTTTATTGTATGGGAAGTGTGACGTCATTTTCTTATGTTTTATTAAACTGGAAATTGTGTACTGTGAACATTTTCTGAAGAAGTTCTGATGATTAAATAGAATGAAAGTGCTAAAAAGTTATTCAGTTTCCTGATTAATTAATGTTTCACTGATGTTTTACTGGGGTTGTGCCTATCAAGAGCTTTACGAAGGAAAGAAAATCATCTCATGGTCTTCATTCTTAAAAGGTTCATATAAATTCTTAAAAATATCATTGCTATTTCCCTAGCTCATTTGTACTTACATGTAAAATAACATTTCTTGACTTTACAAATTATGTTATATACATATTGACAAAGTTTGTTTATTCTTAATTATATAAAACACATAAACATTTTTGCTGGAGTCCCCTCTACAAAAATAAGTAGTCATATCCTTAATTATAGTTAATTCCATTGACTATCCAACAGTCTTTGCTTTCTTTCTTCCTTTCATCTAACATATCATTTGTTACTGTCCTTCTGTTTTGCCACCATCTATGTCATTATCCTTTAATACTTTTCTTCTGTAAAATGATCCTTCCATCATTTACACACTGTACAACTTTAGTAATCTGCTAGACGTCATCATATTAGCATCACCTTACTTAGTGACATACTCCAGATTAGCTCTTTGCTTGTTATTGCCCCTGACTGCTGTGTAATCAATGTTAATTTATTAAAATCAGTGGGTCCTCAGGCTAACCTGCAGTCAGCTCCCCCTAAGGTCAGCTGACATGACTTTGGTGCTCCTGTGGACAATTGGAGAACAGAAGAAAGAGAGAAACAGTGCTCCTCAGTCACTGAAGCAACGGGGTAAGCATTAGTGTCAATAACAAATCAAAAAAATGACAATGAATTCAAGCTGAACAACTTCAAGATTTACACAGAAGGTAAAAAAACAAGCATACAGCCACGTATATGTAACACGCACCAACTGCACTAACTGTGGCAAACTGTAGAAATAAGATAATGTAATAATATTGTCTTTAGAAGAATTTATGTTCCACATCAAAAATGATGAACCAGAGGTTAGCCTTTAATGAGCTGTGGTCAGTATAATTACCTTATCACCAAAACCAAATGTACTAATTTATTTATGTGCCTTTGATTATCATTGATGTTTGAATGGACAAAACCCCTTTTTTGAGGAGGCCACAAGAGAAAAACTTGACACTACATACATTTTCACAAAGGTTAGCATGAGCTAACAATTAAAATATATTATATAACACTGACCTATACATATAGTTTAACAGGGGATCACCATGTTAAATACACTGTACAGTATTTACAACATGCTAAAATCACACACATCAAAAGAACATTTAACATTATTTTACAGTTTATGTATAAAGTAACTCTGAAAGTTTATTACATAAGTAGATAACGAGGCATATATGCATATTTATCCAAACAGCTTAATACTTGAGATATACAAACGGGTGGCAAAGTGTCAATCAAGCATCCTACATAATGCCTGTTATCTTAATACACATTCACCTGACATTGTCATTACTACCAGTAATGAAGTGTGGACAGCAATATATAGAAAGGTGTTATTCTCAATAACACCCTATTGCTAGATAACTATAATGACTCCACTATAAAAAGGATGGTCAGTTATAGGCTCCATGTAGCAAACCAAGGACTACCTTTGACCTAGCTATAGAAACATAGTTTAAGTATTCTGTTCTCCAGAATGTTCTGTGGTAGCATCTCAATTATTGCGCTTTCTTCACACAACACCTCTAAATTGGAAAAACGTTTGTAATTACTGATTTGCTGTTTTATCTCTATGAATATGCAATCCTTGAGACTTGCTCAATAGGTTAAACCTGGGTTTCATTTTCATACACACTAGAATTCATATTATTCTATTTTTTTTCTTTTCACTGTTTCTATGCAGCTAAGTCATTCCACAACATTCATTGCCAGCCTGGCACTTTCAAGTTTGAATTCTGCATTCTTCAGGTGAACAGATAAATTAGTGATTGTACTACTGAACTAAAGATGAACTTGAACAGCTGTGTATTACTAAAATTACTGTGTTTATGCCTAAAAGTCTATAATTTCTTAAATCTGCTATATATTCTGGCATATCTAGAATAGTTTTTATAAGTGTTCCTGCACAA
Source organism: Protopterus annectens (assembly GCF_019279795.1). Taxonomy (NCBI): domain Eukaryota; kingdom Metazoa; phylum Chordata; order Ceratodontiformes; family Protopteridae; genus Protopterus; species Protopterus annectens. The sequence continues at coordinate 853,462,916 of NC_056731.1, forward strand.
AGTATATAATTGTCAAAGTATGTAACTGTCTTGTACAAATGTATACAATTGTCAAGTTACTCTGTCTGTATGTATGTATCTATGCAGCTTTTCTCTCTGGGCCTCCGCTGAAAATGGACCAAAACCCAGTCGGACTCTCCCGGTTAACAAATGTAAAATAAAAAAAAAATAAAATAAACAGATGACAAAACAGTTGAGAAGGCAACACCAAAATGGTGACATCCTCTTCTCTTAATATGATGGGTGTATCTGGAGAAATTCTCCCCAGGAACATTAGAAGGAGCAACAAAATCACTGATGTCCAGAAAAAACTACTAATGCATTTTACCTCAGTGTTTTTGTTACAAGGACCTTATATAGTTTTATGCCCCTTGTTCTATATACACAGCTCTTCCTTGCACTTAGCTTTCTTTGCTCCAGCTGATGCTTACCTACCTTATTACCTTGTTATTTCCCTTTTCTATCATTTTCTGTTCCAAAATTGTTGCTATTCTAGGAGTCAGATATGTTTCCCTTTGCATTTAAAAACACTGTGCTTATTTATTTATTTATTTATTTTTGCATGTTACCTACATTGACTCATGTGCTATACCAAATGTCTTAACATTGTATTGTTTTACTTATTCACAATTAGATAGTTTATTGTGCTGGTGAGCAACTAGTCATTTATCGTTAACTGGATACATTTAATTCTTAATTTTGTTTGTAATATGCTTATAAATGTATGCTGTTATTTTATGAAATGACATGTAATTTGACTGATCTATTTGGTCACTGTTATGGTAGGATATTCTGGAACTTTTCTCCAGAGATGTCTACTGAAAAATGAGCTAAATCCCACCAAGATAACCTGGATAAGAAAATCAAAAATAAATAGAAAAAAGTTACTAAGTGAATAAAGCACCATTATGTTCATCATTACCTTGTGGCACTAGTTATTAACATTTGAATATTGCTAATGGTTTGGTCTGGTATCAGGACAAGTTATGTTTATTTTTGTTTAAACAAGAAACATCTTTATTAAATTATCACTTATGGACACAGGCAATCATACATTTATATAAATGAAAACAAACTATTGACGTATTTTCAGTTGCAAACATTATATATCACATATAATTTTCTTAACAGTCATTGTCAAATGGATATTACATAGCTTATTCTATTCCTGCCCTTCCTTAAACCTCATTCCTCCTCCAAAACATTATTCTGTATGTATTGTTCCCAATGTTCCCATTTTTTCAATGCAATTTGCTCATATTCTTTTCTAAAGATCCCACTTCTAGTTCTGTTATCTCTATTACTATATTCACTACTTCTAGTACTGTTGGCTTAGATTTTGATTTCTATTTTATAGTAATTGCTTTGGTATCCATATAACACAAAAAAGTAACTGAAAATACCTTACTATATAACATGCAGTTTATGTCATGTTTTATAAAAATACTGTTAAGAACAAAAATTATTTTACTTAACAGTTACGTCTTTCCTTCCACTCCCCCCTGTTCTTCCAGACATTCATGACATGAAGTAGGGCATATGCTTTGGAATCTGCTACAAGTTTAACAAAATCAAAACAGTCTGATATTTCTAGGGTTTCTTGTTCTGCCATATTTCACAAATGTGATTGATGACTTGTAATCCCACATCTATTCCTTATTTTTTGAGCTGCTGGTCTTTTTCCTGTTGATCTCTATCTTGAGCTCCAGTCTCTGGTTCATTTCTAAAGTACTCCTGGTTCTTCTAGTCAATTCATATGCTTTTCTCTTTCTCTCTCAAACATTTTCCTTTGCAACATTTGAAAAGGTTTCACTGCATAGTCTCTCTATAAGCTTTATTATCAGAACAATAAGAAGCAGAGTCCCCTTCTGTTTGATAGCTCTCCTTTGTTGGACAAACATTTGTATTTCCTCCTTAGCATGTTCTGCATCAAAAGGTACTTTAACCTGCCTGGAAATAAATATTCTGAAGATAACTGGATACTGCTGTTTAAATCTTACACCTGCCTCTTGACATTCCCTGATTGCTGGAATCAATTTTCTCCTCTTCTGCCTGGTGTACAGCGAGTAATCATTTTCCACAAACAATCTACTGTCTCCAACTTTTAGTACTTTATCCTTCTGCCACTGTTTCATCAGAATAATCTATTTCTGCTGGGAGGATTGCATCTTTACTATTAAAGGTCTTGACTGCTTTTCATGGTGAGGTTTGGAGCATACACATGATGTGTTCTTTCAATTAACAACTCCTGCTGTGGAATATCGGCCCAGTTACTTATTTGTGCTTTCATAAAATGTATACAGTCTGTTTCTTCCAAATTCTCTGGTGCAGCAGAAAATCTCAGGTTTTCCCTACATGCTCTGCCCTCAAATTCTACCATGTTTTAAAACATCTCTTCTTGAGCAGTCTCATACTCATCCAGCCTTTTCTTCATTTTGACCTTTGCTGTTTTGCAGTTTATCAGCTCATCTGAGTATCTATTTAAAGCTTCTTCCATTTTCCAGCCTTTTGTAATTTGAGTTAACATACTCCCTTATAATACCATTTAGTTTAATAATCTCTGAGCACATTTGATTTATTTTTTTCCTCTAGATTAGTAGAAGTCATGTCTTGCAGCAAAGCTGAAGCTTGAACTACTTTTTGCTGAACAGCTGCAGGATTCTTTCCAACCATTGTTTTCTCCTCACCTTTTGTGGTTGGTTTTCATTCAGATTCTCTAAATTTCTTCCTTGCTGGCATACAGGCAGTGCATTTACTAGCCAGTAACTGAAATGTACCCCAAAAGACAAATTCACTGGCTCTGTTTTCACACTGAGAGAGCTGCAATTAAGCTGTTATTTGGTGTGAAGTCATCTTGGAAGTTTGACAATTTATGCTTGTTGACAGATGTTTATAACACTGGTGTGAAGACTGAGCCAGTGAGATTTGTTTTCTTAAAAATCATTATGGAGAGTGTGCAGTGTTTAGTGATGGCATGATGGGGTTACCATGTGGCAGCAGTAAAAATGTATATAAATGTGTGGGCACAGTCTGCCTAAGAAGTTACTAATGCTCTATAACATGGTGATTAGAATGTTGTTTGTTAGCTGATGAGCTGTTTTGCTGTAAAATACTGGAATAAGCCCACTAATTCATGCCACAGTGAAATTCTTGGAAGCTGTTTTTCCTCCATCTGTGACCTTTAGGTCTGATAACCGTAGTGTCTGATAATCAAAAATGTTGGATCTTCTAGAGATGTATGTATAGAAAAAAAACTGGAGCAAAATAAGAAGATTATTGTTTTTTTTTGGGGTGGAGTGGGGTGGGACTTCATTCAAAGAGACTAGTTGGCATAACAGTTAAGGTCTTTGCCTCAAATGCACAAGATACAATGTATGATCCTGACCTCCATTCAGTGCTTGTATAGAGTTTGCATGTTCTCTCTGTGTCACTGTGGGGTTTCTCCCACCTCCCAAAAACATACTGAGTGTTTCCATCTCAAACTCACTCAAGAATGCAGTTGTGGGCAGCAGCAGCAAAGACTCTAGATGGGGCTTATAGAAGAAAGAGTTGTATAGACCAACCACTTTGGGCATCAACTGATGTCCTCAAGATAGGAGAACATGGATCACAGACTGCCTGCCATGTCAGGGCTAGCCACTCGGTGGTGTGAACATTTTCTCTAGTTGATTTGGTTGTGTTCACTAATGTCACCAAATGGGCATGGGTATTTGCTGGTGATAAGAGGGTTGAAGACCTAGCCTACTTTGACCTGTGTGAGCGACTCTTACTAATGAGGGGGAGGGGGGTTATATACCCCTATTGGCCAGTGTGTGCCCACCATAAAGCCCAGCAGACCTTAGTCAGTAAGCTACTGGCCTGCTGGTGTCCACATTCCCAGCTTGGGTTACCTGGCATAGCACTGCTGATCAAAAGCTGCCAGTCAACCTCCCAAACCAGAACTAAGAATTGCTACACTCATTGTAGGCTCACTAACAGGATGCAGCTTGGAAGGGGATGATAAGATGGTAAGGAGGAGGCTGGACATCATATGTATCCAGGAAACAAGATGGAAGGGCAGTACAGCAAAATAACTTGCCTTGGGATCCAGACTCTACTAATCAGGAGGAGGACAGACTACAAATGGTGTGGGAATTGTGATGATGGAGAGGCTTTAGAAGAATGTGAGGGATGTCATCAGAATTAGTGACAGACTCACAGCAATCAGACTCTGTTGTAAGAAGAGGGTAATATTTATTATCTCAGCCTATGCCACACAGCAGGCTTGGGATAGAGAAGTAGAAAGTGCATTCAGACAGCAGTTGCAGGACCTACTAGATAAAGCAGAACAACAAGAACTGGTGTTGATAATGGGTGACCTGCATACACATATTGGGACAAACAGAGCAGGATATAAGGATTGCCTGTGCCCACATGGGTGGTGCAACAGTAATAAAGAAGCACAGGCCAATCTAGATTTTTATTTGGTAAATGGCATGATGGTGGCCAACACATAGCTCAGCAAGACAGGCTGTTACAAGATCACATACAAGAGGGGGAGACGTGCAACTCAGGTAGACTTCCTCTTAGTAAGAAAAAGGCACTGAGATAAATTCAGACATTACAAAATCATCACCAAGGAAACAGTCAATCCACAGCAAAAAACACTGGTTTCATCAATCAGCTGCAAGCAGTGGTCAAGGAAGGCTCTAAGATCAATAGAGACTAGGCAGAAGACCTGGAAGTTGATTGGGGAGAAAGCACAAGAGTTCAAGGAATTACTCCAGGCTCTAGCACCTGAGGAAGAAGAGAAAATAGGTGGAGTTGAAGAATGGCTGTTCCTCAAAACAGCATTTGTGATGACTATAGATATGCAGCCAAGCCAGGTATGAACATAAGGTACATAAGGAAAGCTGGTAGTAGAATTTAGAAGTCCAGGAAGTTATCAAAAGGAAGAGGGTATGCAAGAAAAAATGTTCATTAGAAAAGACGGACCAGTCTAAGAAGCAATACTGGTTGGTTAACAAAGAGGCTAAAGGTGGAGTTGCAGCAGAAAACAACAAGGCATCAGAGGCACTCTACCAGCTTCTGGAAGGTGACTCAACATCTAAAGCAGATGGAAGAACATCAAAGGCAGAAGGAAGAAATGTTTCTAGCATCATCTGAATGAAGAAATCCCCACAAAATCTGTACTGCCCCAGATGCAGCCTATGGTGAAAGAAGAGGAGGAGCCCACTCTGTAAGAAGTCAGAACAACACTAAGGAAAATGAAGCCAAGGAAAGCAGTAGAATCAGATGAGGTCACAGCATATATGATCAAGATGTTGGTTAAGATAGAGGGGAACTGGCTCCTGACAGTTCTTGTAGCTGTATGGAGAGTAAATTGTATCCCAAATGACTGGAGAATAAACATACTAGTGCCAATTACAAGACTAAAGGGGCCATCCACAACTGTGGATGGTACAGTGGTATCAAATTCCTGTCACACAGCATAAATGTTCTGGAGACAATAATTGATAAAATGTATAAACAATATGGCAGATGACCAGTTTGGATTCAGATCAGGGTGCAGAACAACTGGCTTGGTGTTTGCAGTGAGCAAGAAAATTGAGAAAAAGCTAGAGATGAGGAAAGTGTCCAACTGGCCATTCCTAGACATGGTAAAAGCATATGTCAAAGTTTCAAGAAAGCTGATTTGGTCAGTCCTGTAGTGCTTTAAACTCCCAGAAACACTTGGAGAATTAGTGCAGGCTATGAACAAGGACCCAAAGACTCAAGTATGAACTGTATTCGGTCTCACAGAGGGGTTCCCAGTGGGAGTGGGTGTACATCAGGGTTCAGCTCTGAGCCCAATGCTGTCCATACCGGTAATGGACTACATTAGCAAACAGGTCAGATGGGACAGAACAATAAAGGTGCTGCATGCATATAATGTAGCATTACAGGTAGACTGAGCAAGAACTTCAGCAAAGGATATGGGAATGGAATGTAAAACTAAAGGCACATGGGATGAAACTGAGTATAGATAAAACAGTTGCAATACCAGCAAATGGGGGAAATCAGAAGAAGCTGAGAACTGAGATAGGAAGGAAAATAGTGGAACAGGTTAACAGCTTCAAGTATCTGGGAGGGTTGATTTAGGAGAAGGAAAGTCTGAATGAAGAGGTCTAAGCTAGAATCAGTAGGGCTGCAGCCAATTGGCACAAAGTGTCAGGTGTAATGTATGACTAACGAATGACTAAAAAGTTGAAAGGTGAGGTGTACAAAACAGTGGTATACCCAATACTACTGTATGGTACAGCAACCTGGGTAGTGAAAGCAGAGCCCTTGACGAAGTTAGAGGTGACAGAGATGAAGTGCCTGTGATGGGTGGTAGAATGCACACTGTGGGATAGAAGAATAAATAATGCCATCAGAGCAGAAGTGAAAATAGCATCAGTTGCAGAGAATGTCAAAGAGATCAGATTATGGTGGTTCTGTCATATATGCAGAAAAGCAGAAGACAATCTGGAGAAGAAGACTTGGGACAGACAGGAAGAGGACATCTATCAAAGAGGTGGCTGTATTGTGTGTGAGAAGGCCTGTGAATATCAGGCATGACTGTTGAAGAAGGTAGGAAAGTGGCACTGTATCAAGAGAGATGGCAACAGTTGACATGAAACCCTGACCACATGTAGAAAATAGGAAAAGAGAGTTGATCATGATGATTGATGATGATGGTGGGACTTCATTCAGCCATGGGGGAAATTAAGTACTTTGTGAACTGAGGAACTGCATGCTAACTTTCAGAATAAAAGAGGATCTTGGCCAGAGAGCCACCTTGATGTCCAAACATTTCAAAAACATCAATGTGTTAATAAAAACAAAAGGCCATATACTCTGGAAGTTGTGGGTGAAGATATTTTCAGGATGAGCCAATATAGCTCAATATAGGGAATGACTTCAATAGAATGGCTTGACAAAAAGCTGATTGTCTAGGGTAATATTGCATGACAGAACTGTTATGAGCCTTTGGAATCAAATATTTGATATTGTCTTTAAGACTGAGAGCTAGCTGGTATGATCTGTGTAAGTGTTCATCCACACCACTCAGTTTGGCAATGATAGCTGCAGTTTGCTTTCCTAGATTTGACATTTATAAACTAATTTTGTATCCATCATGTAGGAGGTAGAGTGGTATTGTTATTGATAGAATTATATAAGCATAATATTTGTTTCATTCATAGGAATAACATGTATTTGATAGAAAAATATATACAATTTAGTAGAACTGTTTTTCCTTCACAGTATTTTTAGAAATAGCATGTGATGCATTGACTTAACACAAAGTGTTTGTGTGAAACAAAAAAGTATTATACTTCTGAATGTTTTTTGTAACAAGTGACATTAGCAATAGAGGCTTATTGAAATATCCTAAACAGTTGACTGTACACAGATATTCAAGCTAAAGGAGAATGGGTAACACAGCAGAAAAGAGTTACAAACTATCTTATCAGTGAAAGAACATTTTGGCATGCTGAGAGCTGGTTTTCTCTGGAGGAGCATGGCTAACACAGCAGAAAATGTTGCAGACTATCCTATCAATGAAAGAACATTTCTGAAAGAACACTTTGGCTTGCTGAGAATTGGTTTTCTCTGGCTTGAGATAAGGATGAAGACAAAGAAGGCTTCGATACAGGAAAATGATGTTTTCATCAAGGACAAAGTTTTGAAACTATAAAAAAGACTTTTGTGGTAGATATTTTGTAATCTGAGTCAACTGAGGAAGTGCAGTGTATCTGACTATTATATATGTGTTATAAAGAAAATGTAAATGAATCTCACAGTAGTGATTGGTCAGCTGGTTTCAAAAAATCTGTCAGCAATTACGAATACACAGTTGTACAGTTTGTCTCTGTATTGTGTTGCTGTGGTAAGCCAGGCTTAATTTGGACCCTTTTAAATATTTGTAAAAGTACTACAACAAGCACTAGTTAAGTTGTGTTGGCTTAATTTGGACCCTTTTAAATATTTGTAAAAGTACTACAACAAGCACTAGTTAAGTTGTGTTGGCTCCAACCTCAATATAGTCAGTCTTGAATGGCTCAGCAGTATCAGGAACTTCCAAGTGGGTGAAACAAGATTTCGTCATCATCATCTGCTTTGAGGCATTCACCAGCATTTATGACAGACAGGGAGTTTCCAGTTTGCAGTTTTAGTCTACAGATTGATCACCTGTTAGCCATTTCTGAAAACGGTAAGCATCTTTCTGAAATAACATGGATACCAGCAAGGACATAAGTGTTAAATGCACACATTATGTGGCCATAGACTTAAACCATACTCTTGAAAAAGTTTGGACATTATTAAGTCAGTGGTATAAGCAAGCCAGTAGTGATGTTAAATGTAATACAGCATTGTTTGGTATAAATACAAGTGATAAAGTTTATATGTGTAAATGCATTCTTTGTTTTGATCAGTATGTACAACAGTATGAAACTCCAATTGAATGTTTTAACTGTGGAGACAGATATCCTTGTTTTTGTTTAACATTTCATAAAACTGTGTTACAGAAATAGTAAAGACTATGTAGGACAAGTCATAATTGTCAAATGAAGTCAAAAGTCATTTTGTAAAAGCATTCTAGTCATTTTTAAATCATGCTAAAAGTTTACAGGATGTAGAGACATGTGAAAAGTTTCAGGCCTACTGCTTGCAGTGGAATATGTTTAACAAAGATAAGAAATTATCAACAGAACTTAATGAAAAACACATGCCAGTGTTAAAAAAACATGGTATACAGGTTAGAAAATATATGCAAACTATTTTAGACATTTTGCCTAGGGCTGATGTTGCTATATGGACAGATGCCACAAAATGTACAGCAGTGCACAGAGATGACACTTGTAATAATTTGTAAGTTTTTGAATTTGAAATTGTACTTTGTGCACATGTACAGAATTTAAAAAATGGTTGTGACAGAAACTTGCAGATTTATGGGTTAAAGTGAAAATAAATTCCAGTTCAGCTGACACAGCTAAAGTGCTCAGGAAGACATATTGGGTGTGACCAGTTAGATAAAAAAGAGTGGCCATACACATTTATGTTGTGTATGGTATACCAGAAATAACAGTCAAGTTACATGAATACCATTTTGTCAGGATTTAAAAGGTTAAAAATTACAGCAGCTAATAGTTCAAAGTGTAACAGCTCTATACAGCTCTGTACTAACAGGTAAGTTACATGAATACAGTTTTGTTAGAATTTAAAGGGTTAAAGATTACAGCAGCTTACAGTTCGAAGTGTAACAGCTCCATACTAGATATGGACATGTCATTAGAGTTAATTATGAATTTATTAGAGTATTTTAATATTACAGTTTCTGACAGGATGCTAGAACAGGCAAAGTATTTTAGTTGTTAAAGTATTTTAATATTACAGTTTCTGACAGGATGCTAGAACAGGCAGAGCATTTTAAATTGAGTTTTCAAATCAGAGATATTTTTAAGGATAACATGTTTTCTCTTGGTACTGATGAAGATGGGTTTAAAATAGTAAGTGCAGCTGGATGGGGAAAAAGTAGAAAAAGGTGGGGGGATGAGAACAGGGATGTGCTGAGAGTGGCATAATTCCTTCCAGCTACGGGAAGCCCTGATGATAGACAAATTGCATGTTTTTTTCTGTAGAAAACTGGGACATATCAAGCAAGACTGTGTATACTGCAGAAAGTGGAAGAATAGGCAGACAGAGAAAGGAGTATTTGCAAGGGACTCAGAAGAAAATGCAGAAGCAAAAGTTGCAGGATGATAACACAGAGGGTCAAACATTTCATAATAATATAAGAGGTAATACTAAATTGCAGCATTATGACAGTGAAGGCAATGTATATCCCATAGGAGCTAGGAAAGATCCTTCCTGTAGCTCAGAATATAAAAGGCAGCAGGCTGTATTCAGGAATTGCTTCATCCTGCATACTTAGTAGATGAGAACAATAATTCCCAGGAGCAAACACACAATATTTATGTTGTCAGAGAAGTTTCCAGGCATCTGGATACTGATAGTAATTCACAATAGGGGTGTGCTCCTACTACTCAGATAGTTCAGTTAGAATTTTTTAAATGATAAAATGATGGTAGACCTTTAACTGACATCTGGGTGGAGGGGTTGCCATGGAAATGACTTAATAGACATGGAAGCAGCAGTTTATGTTACAAACAGAAAACTTAAGCTGGATCCGAGAAAGAAAACTTTGATCTCAGGTTTTAATGGTGGTGCATGTGTATCAGTGAGCAATGCACTTGTAGAAATTAAGTTTACTGAGGTTGAAACTCCAGTAATGGGAACATTTTTGATGCATCCTAGTTGTGGAAAGACCATAATAGGAATGGATATTTTAAACAGGCTAAGTATAGTAATTGATTTTTCCAACTCTATTCTGTGGAAAAAAAGAGATGAAAGTGAACTGAGTGTTAACTGACAGTGCATGACAATACAAGTTTGCCTGGTGGAGAGTAAAGGAAACAGGGCAAGGTCCCTGACAAACAAAGAGATGTTGTGAATACCATAGAGAGAGAATTTCAGACTTTATGGAAAGAAACAGAAACAGACTGTGGGAAGTTAGAAGTTACAATTGCAGTGAGAGGTGCAAGGGATTACATTCCTCCTTTTTAAAAACAGTATCCAATTCCATTTGAGGCGGCAGATGACACGAGGAAATGCATTTTAAACTGGGAACAGGCAGCAAAATTCAGAAGAGACGTAGTCCAACAAATTCATCTATTTGGCCAGTTAAAAAGGATGGGAGTTACTGTTTGGTAATAGACCTCTGTAAGGTTCATAGGTTCATAGGTTCATTCTAGGCTATCTGCCCGAGGGCATTTACAAGCCTAGCCCATAGTTTTGTGGCTTACGCCACCCCTTTAGTATGGGGAACTATACCCATTATTTTGCTGTGCCTCTGTTGAGCAGTGACACTGAGGTAATCCCTGGGGTATATCTGTGATCTCCCATCCATTGGTCAAGATTTCTCTTGAACAAGGCCAGCGAGGTGCTCTGCCTCACATATACCGGGATTTTATTCCACAGCATAGGAGTCTTTGGGTGATGAATCTATCCTCCAGCACGTCCTATTAATAGCCGTGTCGAGGTTTAAGTCTCCGCCCTTGTGGCTCTGATGGATCTAGATTTTTGAGGTGAAGCATATTCATCAAATCTGGGTTTGACATGGCCTTGTATGTTAGGCAAAGGTCACCTCTGAGCAGCGACTGAATAGAGCTGGAGTTCTTTCAGTCGGGCAGCATAGGACAGATGTTTGAGACCCTTTATCCTTTTGGTGAGGAACTTTGTGGCCTCTCCAGCTGCTGCAAGTGTCGGGTCAGATACATTCCGAATGGGGCATTGTACTCAATCATTGGTCTGATGAGTGATGAGTATAGGGAGACTATGACCTCCCTTGATCTAGATGAGAATCCCTTCATGATAAGGTGGGCAATGTAGAAGGTCTTCCTAACTACTTTAGCTACATGGGTGTCGAATGACAGACTACTATCAACCTGGGTCCCCAGGTCCCTGATAACTTCTTCTGTACTCAGTGGATTGCCACCTATTTGGTAGCTAGGGGTAACCTTGTTTTTCCCGAAGGGTATGACTATGCATTTTTGGCATTTAACTTTAGGCCATGGCTCTGGCACCAGTTATCCGTTTCTGTGAGACCCTTCTGAAGGATATCTGTGTCAGATGTGTTTTCTACTATGGCCCAGTTTGCAGTCATCTGCAAACTTTGTCATAACCCTCCTGTGTTTGCTTGTACTTGGAAAAGTAGATGCCAAACAAGAGTGGGCCCAGGACTGAGCCCTGTGGTACACCACTTGTGACAGGCTTTGAGTCTGACATGGCGCCAGCAACTCTGACCCTGTGGGTTCTGTCACTCAGCCAGTTTGCAACCCATCTTGTGATGTATGGGTTAACATTTAAGCTGATGAGTTTTTCAATGATACCCGAGTGGGGTATTGTATCAAAGGCCTTCGCCAGATCGAGGTAGGCTGTATGGACTGCCTTTCCCTCATCAATGGCTTTGGTGACTGTTTGAAAAAGTCAACCAAGTTTAGAAGGCATGATCTGCCTTTGACAAAGCCAAACTGGGATGGATCCAAAGTCTGCAAATTCCCTATGTCTTTATTTATGAGGTCCAATATGATCCTCTCCATGGCTTTGCAGATAAGGCTTGTCAAGCTAATGGGCGGTAATTTCCAGGGTCGGTGGAGGCACCGCCTTTGTGAAGTGGGACCACAGTTGCAGTGCGCCACTCCTGGGTGCGTATCCAGAGGTAAGACTATGATTAAACAGCTGTCCTAGCTGTGGGTTTAATTCCTCGTTGAGTTCGTGGAGCACACAGCCGGGGACACCATCAGGTCCCATGGATGCTGTGTTTTTGCTTTGGAGAGAGCAGTTCTCACTTGGGCGTTGGAGATGTTTGGGGGCTGCAATCGCTTGGTATAGATATCTCTCCTTTTGGGGAGGGGAGAAGTTTGCACTGAACCTGTCAGCCAGTATGTTGGCAATGTCTGTAGGATCAGTAATCTTCACATCATTTTGAACTAGTTCTGAGCATATCTGGGAGTTTCCTCCCAGGTTTCTAACATAGCTAAAGAAGGCCTTATGATTGTCTTTTGAGTCTTTAGCTATTTTTCTCTCAAAATTTGCTTTGGATGATTTTATGAGAGCTCTTAGTTTTTTACTTATAGTGATCAGGGGTGTCTTACCTTTTAAGGATTTTGCTCTATCTTGTAGTAGCTTCCTCCTTTGTTGTAGAGTTTGTTTATGGCTGGGGTCCACCAGAGTGGACGCTTGCCTTTGGTACAAAGAGTCATTGTTTTGCTTGGGATTGCCTTATCCATGCAGTCCTGCAGGTGCTGGTAGAAGGCATTTGTAAGTGATTCAGCGGCTTGAGTACTGTTTTCCGTCGGCTCGGGGCCTTAAAGGAGACCACACTAGTCTTTAGAAGTGTGAAGTCGGCTTCGAAGTTCTTTACTGTGGTCTTTTTATTTCAGGTGGGGTGGGATGAGGACCTCCAGCGAGATTAGTTTGTGATCTGATCTCACCAGTGAGGGGTATACTTCGGTGTTGAACATTGTGCTCCCATGTTCGTGATGATGAGATCAAGTATGTTTTCTCCTCTTGTGGGGATGGTGACTAGTTGTTCCATGGCATTTGAGTTTATGAATTCCAGGAACTTTTGGGCTAGGGTGTTTGGGCTTGAGTAGTGTTCCCAGTCTATATTAGGGTAATTGAAGTCACCTAGTATGATGGTGTTTGGTGATACATTTATCCCCTCTAGTGTTTTCAGGAAGGCCATGTGAGGTTCCTGAGTTTGTGAGGGTGGCCTGTAACATGCTACAATTTGCAGAGCAGTCTTGCCTATGGTTAATTGCACCTGGATGGTCTCCGATGCATCGTGCGTTGCCACCAGTCTTGAGGTGTGGGTGTCTTTGATGAATATGGATACCCCCTCCTTTCTTGGTATTGTCCGATTTATGATAAGAGGTAAAACCTGATAGTGCTGGGGTGCTCTCAGGAGCCTTGAACCAGGTTTCTGTCACTGCACAGACATCGATGTTCTCCATACTGAGAAGGGCCTGTGCATTTTGAGATTTAGACTTCTGGCATTGAGCAGCATTACCCTTAGTTTTTTCCTTTTTGTGTTCTAGGGTGGTAGGTTTAGAATTTGAGCCTTGCCTAAAAAGGCACTATGGGGTGGCAAGAGCCTTTGCCAATATCCGGAATCCCAGGGTGACAGGTGCAAGCCGCCTCATAAGCAGCGTGGCTTGTCCAGCATGTCATCCCAGGCAGACAGACATTGGATCCCCTTTGAATGACACCAGAGTTTAAGCCAATTGTTAAAGCTGATCATCTTATCTCTGTATTGTGGCATCATTCTTGGTGAAGGTAGGATACTGCTCAAGGTCAGGGTCATACCTGCCTGGGCTACATAATCAGAGAGCTCCTCAATGTCTCTTTTCATGTAGTCCAAGGAGGTGCGTCTCAGGTCGTTTACACCAGCGTGGACAATGACTGAGTCATATTTGTACCTGCTGTTGAGAGACCTGAGTGCATGTAGCGGATTCAAGCGCCCGACAGGCAGCTTACTGTGACCTTCTCCTAACTCAGTCTGGTGAGCGGGACGCCAGTGTGTCTGACTATGGAGTCACCAATGACTAGTGTGTCTGGCATTGTGTTTGGCCTTAAGGGCTGTGACTGTTTGACACTCTGACTGTGAGGTCTATGTGTTGCAGGTGTTGTGTTCTGAGGTGGTGGTTGTTTGGGTGTCTGCTTTGGTGGCCTCTGCTGTTTTGGTAGATTTTTGATCAGAGCCGCGAGTATGTCTTTGTGTGTTTATGTGTATGATTTGAGGTTGTGATGGTACTATGTGAGACTGGGTCTATAGTGTGTGTGGTAACCTTCTCCTCCTGACTGGTCTTGCCAGTCCTATGTTGAGAGAGCTCAGCCTCCAGTTTGGCCGTATAGTTGCATCTCATGTATTTGTGTTTTGTGGGAGGAGGAGAGGGTTGTCTGTGTACATGAGGCAATTGTAACATTGCCTCAATATTCCCAGGTTCACCAGCTGAGCAGGAGAGGACACTAGCAACTGATCCTCGACATGCTAGAAGGACTAGACAAAAAACTTTAAAAGAGATTCTGGGGACGTGGTGACCGAGAAATGGGGTTTGCCTTTTGGGGTGCTATCTATAAGAGTGCCGTATCAAGGTAATAAGTACTGTAGGAGCAAGTGCTAGGTTTAACAGATAGAGAAAAGTCTACTTGGAGTCAAGTAGAGATGATCTTTGGGTATTAGAGAAAGTGCTAGTAACAGGGATGCTTAAAGGTAAGATTGAAAAGAATGCACTCTGCAGTGTGCACTAGAGAAGTTAGATATGAAAGTAGGTAACTTGAGTTTTACCTGTTTAAAAAGTTAAGGTTTAGTGGAGAGTTACTATTTTAAAACAGCAAGATGGACTGAAAGGGGTGGTTACTTTTGTATTTTGGTACTATGAAGTACTGTAGGAATGCCAATAAATTTAAATAATATAAAGGGTGGGATTTCAAAAGTGATAGTTTTGTGATTACTCACATAAGCCAGTGAAAGTAGAGAGAAATGAGATATATGGTCAGATTAACATAAGAGGCGGGCAACTAGAAAGACAGTGGTATTTAACAAGACAACTTAAATGGGTGGGAGGGAGGAAAAATTCTGCCTGACTCAGAACAGAGAGAGCTGTGGTCTCTTTTGAAGTTTTAATATGCTGTTAAACAGAATGCAAGCAAAACACAAGGTAAAGAAAACAAACTACAGTATTCAAAATATAGAAAGGCAATACAGAAATACAAAAATAACAGCAAACTAACCTTTCCTTCACAGCAAAGTGTAGCAGAGTCTGGATGAGCCTTTCTGGTAAAGCTCTGAAATGTTTTAGTTTACTCCTTAAATAGAAATTTTAGTTCCTAGCTCCACCCTCTGTTAACAAATGATTAACCTTAAGTGACCTTTTCTGTCTTATGAATGAGTCCTTAATTAATCAGTTCTTATTTCTGCCTGACTCAGAACAGAGCTGTGGTCTCTTTTGAAGTTTTAATATGCTGTTAAACAGAATGCAAGCAAAACACAAGGTAAAGAAAACAAACTACAGTATTCAAAATATAGAAAGGCAATACAGAAATACAAAAATAACAGCAAACTAACCTTTCCTTCACAGCAAAGTGTAGCAGAGTCTGGATGAGCCTTTCTGGTAAAGCTCTGAAATGTTTTAGTTTACTCCTTAAATAGAAATTTTAGTTCCTAGCTCCACCTCTGTTAACAAGTGATTAACCTTAAGTGACCTTTTCTGTCTTATGAATGAGTCCTTAATTAATCAGTTCTTATTTCTGCCTGACTCAGAACAGAGAGAGCTGTGGTCTCTTTTGAAGTTTTAATATGCTGTTAAACAGAATGCAAGCAAAACACAAGGTAAAGAAAACAAACTACAGTATTCAAAATATAGAAAGGCAATACAGAAATACAAAACATAACAGCAAACTAACCTTTCCTTCACAGCAAAGTGTAGCAGAGTCTGGATGAGCCTTTCTGGTAAAGCTCTGAAATGTTTTAGTTTACTCCTTAAATAGAAATTTTAGTTCCTAGCTCCACGCCCTCTGTTAACAAGTGATTAACCTTAAGTGACCTTTTCTGTCTTATGAATGAGTCCTTAATTAATCAGTTCTTATTTCTGCCTGACTCAGAACAGAGAGAGCTGTGGTCTCTTTTGAAGTTTTAATATGCTGTTAAACAGAATGCAAGCAAAACACAAGGTAAAGAAAACAAACTACAGTATTCAAAATATAGAAAGGCAATACAGAAATACAAAACATAACAGCAAACTAACCTTTCCTTCACAGCAAAGTGTAGCAGAGTCTGGATGAGCCTTTCTGGTAAAGCTCTGAAATGTTTTAGTTTACTCCTTAAATAGAAATTTTAGTTCCTAGCTCCACCCCCTCTGTTAACAAGTGATTAACCTTAAGTGACCTTTTCTGTCTTATGAATGAGTCCTTAATTAATCAGTTCTTATTTCTGCCTGACTCAGAACAGAGAGAGCTGTGGTCTCTTTTGAAGTTTTAATATGCTGTTAAACAGAATGCAAGCAAAACACAAGGTAAAGAAAACAAACTACAGTATTCAAAATATAGAAAGGCAATACAGAAATACAAAAAATAACAGCAAACTAACCTTTAATCAGTACACACACCCAAAGGCACATTTGATACCAGGAGTTTCAGAAGTAGCAGCTCACATAAAACCACAAAGTAATTGGTTTACAGTGATAGATTTAGCAAACAGATTTTTTTTGCAGTACCACTTCAGAAAAGGGAATGGCAAAGGTTTGCTTTTACCTTTGAAAATCAACAGTATCTCATGACTAGATTACCTCAGGGTTTTCAGAACAGTCCTGTAATTTTTCATCAGGTAGTAGGGACATTCTTACAGGATGGGAATAAAGATGACAAGGTTATTCATTATACTGATGACATTCTGATACAGTCAGAGACTGTTGTAGAGCATATATCATAACTGATTCTGAGACAGTTGCAAGAGGCAGGTTTCAAAGTAAACAAAGACAAAATACAGTTGTTGTCACAAGACGTAAAATTTCTAGTAACCATTATAAGACTGACAGGGAGGACTCCTTGTCAGGAAAGGGTGAGAGGCTTTCTGCAATTTCCAAAGCCTTTGACCATTTCAGATCTGCATAAATTCATGGGAATCATGAACTACAATAGGGAATTCATAGAGGACTATGCAGAAGCTGCAGCTCCTCTGTATAAAATGGCAGATCAAAAAGAAGAGTTGACTCTACAATGGAGTCACACTGAGGAAGAGGCATTTAAAATGTTAAAGCAGAAGTTGACACAGGCAATGGAGCTGATCACTGCCATCAGTAAATTACCTTTTGTTTTGCAAGTAGCAGCAGGGAAGGAAACACTCTCAGTAGTGTTATTACAGTCTTGGCCACAAGAAGTGTCTCAGGGAATGGACACTAACTTAAGACCAGTTACTTTTTGTAGCAGGAGAATGACTCCTGTAGAAAAAGGATATCATCCTTGCATTAAACAGTTTTGGCCATTTACTGGGGAATAACACAAAGTATTTGACAATGTTCTCGGGGGTTATAGTTCAAACTCCACATTTGACAACCAAGACTTTGCTAAATGAAAGTGAGATAAACAAAATCACTGAAGGGGCTAATCAGACATTCCTACAGTGTATGTGAATGGTGCATGTTTCTGGAAGATGGGAAGTACTACACTAGGTTTGCAATAGTAACATTGCAAAAGGAAGACAAACCTATTAAGTTACCAGGATACATGTCAGCACAAAGGGCTGAACTAGAAGCTATACAATATGTTTTCAGTATTTACATCCAGTAAATATTTACACTGACAGTGCTTATGTAGTAAATTCTTTGAGAATGGCATTAACAATAGAGGCTTGTTGAAAAATCCTAAACAGTTGAATGTACACAGATAGAGTTACAAACTATCCTATCAATGAAAGAACATTTTGTCATGCTGAGAACTGGTTTTCTCTGGAGGAGCATGGCTAACACAGCAGAAAAAGTTACAGATTATGCTATCGATGAAAGAACATTTCTAAAAGAACATTTTGGCCTGCTGAGAAATGGTTTTCTCTGGACTGAGATAAGGATTCAGACAAAGAAGGCTTCAATACAGAAAAATAATGTTTTCATCAAGCAAAGTTTTGAAACTATAGCAAATGCTTTTGTGGTGGACATTTTTGTAAGCTGAGTCAGGTGAGGAAGTGAAGTGTATTTGACAGTGATCCGTGTTATAAAGAAAATGTTTATAATCTCAGAGTAGTGCTTGGTGGTCAGCTTGTTTCAATAAATCTGTCAGCAATTACGAATATACAGCTGTACAATTTGTCTGTGTGACATGCTGTTAATTCAGTTTAACAGCTACCTCACAGACTTTGATCCTTCAGCTGATGAACCTGGTTTCAATCACCACCCAATGGCTTTTATAGGCTTGTTTGCGGTAGGCAAACATGATGGTGAATCCTCCACAAAGTATTCTTTGGCCAAAAGTCTCATCTCTCCGTTGATCAGTAGTTCCCCAGCAATGGTTATTATTGCGTTCAGGACTGAATGTTTATCATTTTGTTTCCTGCAGGTGCCAAGCAGTGAGGTACAATCACTTGATATCTGGATATGTGATCTATCACTGCATCATAATATTATGGACTTTTAGTAGGTGCCATAGATGAGCTGTCACTGTGGTTACCAGTAAAGACAACCAAGTCCATCTGAGCCAGACATATGTTATTATGATCATAGTTGCCTGTCTTTTTGTATTGACTCCAGATTTCTTTGGATCTGTGTGACTAATAAATATACAAAGAACAGACTGTTGGCTTAACTCTAATTGAATACATCCACTGCAGCCTGATCACTGAAGCTGCCATAAAACTGTGACAAATGTGATTTTAGAGAAGGCTCCATTTTATGCGTGACATGTAGAATATACGTGGATTTAGTGACTTAGTGGAAATTTTGTGTTTGAGCTGATCTGCTTGAATGTTGCAAGCCATTAAAACATGAATTGCTGAGATGCTTTGCATGTAGCATATTGCCAGGTTCATCACCATGTATATTTGCTGCAGCAAGAGTGGTCTCTGTCCCACCATGGTTACCGATGCAGGAGACTGCTGTTACACTATTGGAATGTAGTAGTATCATTCTTCTTGTAATGTGGGACAGGGAATTCATTAAAGTTTTCAATACCATCCTCTAAAGTGATGCAGTGTTTCAGAAATCTCTGTGAACCCTTATACTGTGCATGCATGAGTTGCAGTCATGCACTTCACACTTTTTTCCTGTATGAAGGTGCCTGGTGGATAACTACCATGTGAGATATTTTCTGGACATAGGGAATGTGTGAACCAATGTATATGGATTGCCCTGGCTATGGCATGTTGTTTATATGGGACCTACTTATAGGAAATTCATACACCAATATTTCCAAGGGACCAGAATGGTAATAAATCCATTCATGTCCAAACACAGAAGGATGGACATGAATTCTACACTGTTGTCTTTATAGATTTTCATCTCTAGTGATGTACTTTAGTTGTGGCATATTAAATTTGTGTAAACTAATCCAATGTTAATGGAGGTATTTTCTTTTAGGTATGTTAGGTGCTGAGATAGTGTCAGGAAACTTTTGTTTTCTATTGCTAGTAATCCTGCCATGTTACTTGTAACAGGGTGATGGCTCTGCAGGTGTGTTTCTTGTGGATCCAGTATGAGTCTTGGAATTATAACCCCCCCCCCGACAACAATCTGGATATGTCAAACTTGTTGAAATGTGCACTTGCTGAAACTGTGGGGGACATCTTTTAAAGCATTTTTTTTTTGCAGGGGCAGTCTCCTTTGCATGCATACATATTTATACTAGCTGAAATAAGGCCATTTTCTTGGACCAATGACAAGACGTGCGCACATACATGGATCAATGTGTATGTGCGTGGGTGTCCTTGGAAGACCCTGTGTCTTAGCATTGTCCCCCCCCCCCATTTGGTGGCTACATACCTGTCTGCTGTTATGCTGTGTTATGCTGTGCTATGACCATTCACAACCTGTTTCAGCAGCAGCAATGGGCAGTTACTACTGACCATCTTCTTTCAGCATCATGCTCATTGTCAGTGATGCTGAGTACATCCTGTGTTTCTTACCTTCCTACCTGCACGTGGCTATGCCATGACCTATGTGCAGGAGCCATTGTTTCCTCTGTATGCTGTATTGCAGTCTATGTGTATAGGCTACAGTATAGCTCCCCCCACAGACCATTCATCTGTTATGCCCTTGTGCTATGTTATTCATCAGGGTTATCCTGCTAAGCTGGACAGTAACATGTCATGCTCTTGTGCTATGTCCTCTGTCTCGTTTAACCCCACCATCTGAAAGTAGCCTGCCACGGCCTCCTTCTGTGTTACCTCTCCCAGTCTGTTTCATATCTGTATGGGCAGTGTGTGCTCAGTGCACTGCTGTCTTATTTTACTATGCCTATGTACCAGTACAAAGTATTTTCTACTGAGTATCTTATTCCTGACTTGCTTATCTTAGCACAGTCTCCTACAATGTGGTGACCGCACTTTTTGTCAAGGTACAGCAGTACTTATAGCATGATGATTATGCTAATGAGCTAACATAGCACAATAGTGTCTGAATTGCTATCATAATGTACTGTGGAGTCACTCAGTGCTACTGTACTTATAACTGGCCATTCATAGACTAATAAGACATGCACACTGTGCTTGTACATGGATATTATTTATTATTTATTTATTTTATTTTACATTTGTTGACCGGGCTAGTCCAGCTGGATATATGTCCATTTTCAGTGGAGGCCCGGGGAGAAAAGCTCCAACGGTTATAACAAGTTTAGAGAATACAAAATAAATAACAAAACAAAACAAAACAAAACAAAAACATTGAGCATAAAAGATAAAAAGATTTTAGTATAGGTAATACACATCTCAGAGGAAATATCCATAACAAGATAATATTCCTAAAGAAGTTATTAAATAATTGCAATAAGCAAATTTGATAATATCAAAACGTAGTATAAATAATACATTGTCTTACAAATATGGACGACAAAATTATTATTTATTTATTTTTTTGTCATACAGTATACATGAGATAAGTTATATCTACAAAGATGTTATGTCAGTGGGGATCAGTCGGGATGCAGTAAAAGAGAAGGAAGTATTGTGGTAGAGGAAAGGAAGAAGGAAGGTTAATTAGGGTTGGTACATGAGCAAAGCCAGTATTTATTAAGATGGATTTCCAGTTGTCTTTTAAAGAGTGGAAGAGTGGACAAAGATGAGATATTGGATGGAAGTTTGTTCCACATTTTGCCAACTGAGTTGGAAAAAAGCCAATCTCCTGCAGCAGTAATGGGTTTGGTACTATTAACTAGAAGTTTGTCTGAAGAATGTAGTTTTTTCAGGTTGTTGTAGGGAGTAAGGAGGTTAGAGAGTATAGGTGTTTTAGATGGTTGATATAGAATTTTGTGAGCTATTAAGAGCTGTTGATAAATGAGCTTGTTAGGAAGTTCAAGCCATCCTAGTTGTTATATTTATATTGCAAAGCCCATAGTGCTACCACTCTGCAATAGTGCTTCTTTCAATAGTGCACCATAGCTGCCTGATGCTTGTCATTTTGGTGTCTATAATGTGTGTCCATGTGCACAAGGCTATCATTTTGTTCCTCATTTAGTCCTGTCAAGTAGACATAACCTCTTCTGGTCCAACATTCAGCAGGACTCCTTTCTGGTGTAGCCTGGAAACCCCTATCTAAAACAATACAGACATCATTGCAGTGACTTGCAGAGCTGCTACCCCTACCTAAAATAATGCAGACTGCAGCAACTTGCAGAGGTGGTACTCCTACCTGCTCTGCCAGTGAAAGGCACAGGTGAAGGAGAGTGAGTCAGAATTTACAATAAGGACACGATACAACTTTAGTCAGTT
The DNA here is from genome assembly GCF_019279795.1 of Protopterus annectens. NCBI lineage: Eukaryota > Metazoa > Chordata > Ceratodontiformes > Protopteridae > Protopterus > Protopterus annectens. Next base: position 853,484,955 of record NC_056731.1, read on the forward strand.
TTTCCTGGCTGTTATCTTTTGATTTCCTAGCTTTCTGTTGCTAGGTTCACATTGACCTGAATGATATCTGCTTTCTTCTCAGCAGCTTAAGAAAGAGCCTTCAGATGAGAGGCCTGTCTATGAAGGTCTGACAGGCTGTCCAGGTGATGGAGTATGTATACTATATCTGTGTTTGAGGCAGGCACTTGACAGTCTGTTTCACAGGGACATGTGCACTAATCTGCTGTATTTTTGTCTCATTCTGGATTCATCTCTAGCTCCATGCTCAGCTATGGTGCAGGATGTGGAGCATCAGTGAGCACCTGGGTCTGCTGCAGCCAGTGCATCTAGTGCTGGGTCACCCAGCAATTGTCAGGTCTGATGAAGGTGACCTATAAGACTCAATTGTGTCTTCTGTGACAACCTCTTGGGGGCATCTGAGAGTCACCCAGAGGGGTCTCCCTTGGTCAACCAGCATCAGGTGCAGTGGCTGATAACATCTGAGGTGCACTGGTAAATTAACTCCCACATAGGAACCATGGAGGAATTATGCATGTGTGGTTGATGTACAGCTTATCAACTCACTATTTATCAAAAATTAAATACGGAAAATTACAAGTCAAAAAACCCAAACAACCCACAAAAATTTCTTCTTCCATGGGGGCAAAACCCTACACCCCCAAAGTGGAGGATCCACCCCAGTGCTCCTAAATTATACATACCAACTTTACAGTCATACCACAGTGGAGAAAAGGGCCAACCCTCCCCTAAAAAGTGTTCTGCAGGTGTACACAATACAACACATTATTGTGAAGCTCTCAGCAGCATTTCATTTTCAAACTAAAGCCACTCAACAAGTTCCTCCCCATTTATATGATGCACTGAGCTGGCACTTTACTGTGCTGGCCCTCTGTGGCCTACTCATGGTACCCACGTTGTAGCTATGAGGTACCCAAAGGCGTGTGAATGTGCATAGCCTAGATCATGACACCATTCTGTTCTTGTGATATTGGTCATGTGACCACCCATATTTCACTATAGTTCAGCAGTGAGGATTCTGCTAGTAAAATAGCTGCTCTAATTTCCCAGGCAGCTCTTTTCATGGAATACTGGTGCTGATCCTACCACATAGATAAGCAGCGTCAAGCCACATCTTGCTATGACATCTTTATTTAGTATAATGCTGCAGTGTTCCGAATCTTTGGAATATCCTCTTAGTATAGAGGGCAACTGGGCCTGTGTATGGAAACAATGCACCACAAAAAAAAGAGTAACACAGCAAGGAGCAGAAGGCAGTTGGATATGTTATAACAATGTTCTCACTTCAGACAAGATGTGGCAACCTTAGACAGAAATCTGCTGATGGGGAATCAGAAAGGGTGATGAAACACAGAGTAAGAAATGGGGTAGGTGAAGAAAGGAATTATCAGAGATGTTATTGATGGTGCTATTATCATCAGTAATAAAGCAGCTAGAGGTATGGGAATCCAACTCACATAGAAGTCTGTTGATAATGCTCCAGAACTTTCTGGGATTCAAAATGGATTCTACTTGTAAGTGTTCATATCAGATTACCTTACTTTTTCACAAGTTAGGAAACTTTTGGTGTTTAAAATATGATTGTGATGTCCCTATATTTCTCCCAAAATACCTCCTCTTAAAACAAATGATGGCACAACTCCTGTAGACATCCAATTTAATTGCCTCAACCATCCCAAAAGATCTGTGATACTTGGAGACCTAGAAACATTTCATTCCCAGGATTGACAAACCTACAGAGTTTGTGTGATAAGGCCTTCAGTATAATGATTCTCAGGCTGCAGAATGCCCTTCCTTCTGAGGTGAGAAGCTACCCTTTATTTATTTATTTATTTATTTATTTATTTATTTGTCAACCAGGAAAAGTCCAACTGGGTAAAACCCATTTTCAGTGGAGGCCCAGGGAGACAAACTCTACATTTAAGTTACACATCAGAGGGCAGCACCACTGCAGGTAATCTAATAGTATACTTGTTTTGTTTGTCTTTTCAGCTTTTCCCGGTTAGAGGTCACCACAGCGGAACTCCGGTCCACTAATGATTGGCAGTAGATTTTTTATGGTGCCGAGTTGCCAGCCCGACGCCCAAACTTCAGCAAAGGCACGCCCATTCATGCATGTCTTTCGGAGGCCACTCGACTGAGGGGAGGACATGCAGACTCCACACAGAAGGCACTCCAGCTGTGAATTGAGAAGGAGAACCTCTTGCTGTGAGGCAACAACATTACCGCTGTGCCACTGTGGCTAGGTCATCTAATAGTATACTACTAAACACATTCAATTACACCTTTAAGTAACTCTCCCCTACTCCCTCCCATCTACTAAAGATCTGGTGTAATGGATATGCGTTTCCCTTGTCATCTCCATTTCTGAGCTGGTGGATATGGGCATCCTGAGGCGTTAGTAACTGCCTCATTTTCACTGACACAACCATTTAATTTTAGAACAGACTGTGTTGAGATGTGGATACACAATGTCAGTGGAGTCAAAGCTCTCACATAGACACACATGAAATGCAAACCAGGTTGTCAGTGTTAACACCCAAAACACTTGCTACTAACACTGAAGAACAAACACATTGACCCACATAAGAGGAGGTTCTCACTTGTAATCTACCCAAACCTCCAAGACCTCCTAAAAGCATCTCTAAGTGACCTCACACACACTCAAAAAAGACAGCACCTCATGCAACACATAACTCTGAAAATCATAGTAGCCCTGCTTCCAAACCCATAAGACAGCACACCACACAGTCAAACATTCTAGTTATTGGTGAGTCTATTGTACAACATACTGATGTCCCCCTTACCAGGCCAAACAAGGAGAAGATCTCAGTGAGTTGTCTGTCTGGAGCCAGGACCTGACAGATTATGCATGCACTTAGGTCTTTAAACCACAAGTACCAGTATGATGTGGTTATAGTCCATGTGGGCATAAATTACCTAAAACCTACTTCACTGGACTATATGAAGAGAGACATGATGGACCTCTATGAATATGTGTCCCAGGTGGGTATAAATCTAGCTTTGAGTAGCATCCTACCTTTACCAATGATGATGCCACAGTACCAGCAAAAAAACGATTGACTTCAACAATTGACTTAGTTTCTGGTATCACAACAAGGGGATCCAATATCTGTCAGCCTGGGGATACGTGTTCAACAAATCACGATGCTTTGCCAGAAATGGTTCGGACTTGTTACCACTGGCTTCCAGATACTGGCAAAATAGTGCCTTTTTAGGCTGTGCCAAGTTGTTAATCCCTCCAACATAACAAAAACCACTCATGACTACCTAAAGGTACTGCTGCTCAATACCATGAGTTTAAATAAAAAGCTGCACCCTCTGGAATCACTCAATGAAAATATTAAATAGTAAGGGGCCAAGTACTGACACTTGGGAAGCACTAACAGAGAGTGGTTGAAATGCTGAAAGTTTTGTTGCCATTTAGTTGCCTGCTGATGGTTGAATAAATAACTGTAAAACCAGGAGAGGGAGGAGTAAGTGAGACCTATTGCTGCAAGTTCAGAGAGGAGATTTTGGTGGGACACTGTGTCAAATGCTTTGGAAAAATCAAGGAACAGTGAAGAAACAAGGTTGCTCTCATTTTTGTATTGGTTTACTATGTTGGTGAAGTTGAAGAAGGCAGTGGTAGTACTGTGGTTGAGCCTGAAACCATGCTGGGTGTTGGACAGGAGGTTTTGTTTGGTTACATGTTTCATAAACTGAGTGTGAACACATTAATCAAGGATTTAGACAGGTGGCAGGGGAGATAGGATAGCAATAGGTCTATAGTTTGTTAGCTCTGTTGAAGTACCTACTTTGTGAAGGAATATAATAATGGATGTTTTCCAGCTGGATGGGACACAGTTTTTCAGTGACTGACCAGTTAATCAGAATGGAGACAGCGAAGGCTAGTGTTTCTGCACTTATTTTGAGGAACTCACTGGGATATTTTATTGGCAGTTGAGGTTGTTACTTTTAACTTGGCTAGTATTTTTTTTATGGCTGATGATGGGACAAGCTGAAAACTAAAAGATAGATGGAAGTTGGATGGGTGACGTAATGGTCATTGATTAGTGATAGAACTAACCAGATAAAATGTGTTTTGAACTGAGTTGTGATGGACTCTGTTGTTTGAAGTAAAAGGACAGGGTGTAGTGCTATGGCCAGGGTATAATAGTTTATTTACAGAGGACCAAAAAAGGGGGTTGTTTTGGTGCTTTTGTTGGAGATTACTATACTATGATTGCTTATGAGATTTCACAAGGATCTTGATACATTTTCTGAGATATCTAAACTTTCGGTAGACCTGTCCTGTTTTATTCTTATACCATTCTTTCCATGCTTTATCTGTTTGCAGCATGAGCCATTTGGTCATTTTTGTCAACCATGGTGCTGTGTTAGTTTTTACCCTTATTGTCCTAACTGGTGCTAAAGGATTTAGTATTTTAGGAAGGTGTAATTGAAGTGAGTAACTGCTTCATCTACAGGCATTACTCTTGATGCATTCCAGTTGTAGTGCGACAGGGCTGTAATAAATGTGTCTTTGTCAAATTAGGTTAAATTGTATACTTGTTTATAGATTATTTGTTTGTGTGAACCATGTTGTTGTCTGATTACATAGATTGGGAGGTAGGCACTTACAGTAGCTGGTAAGCAACCAAAGGATTTTATATTATGGGGTTTGTCAATATCCAGTCCATTGTGGACTACCTGCTAGTGATTTTGTTGATTTTTATGGTTTAGCTTATTATTTGGGTGAAGCCAAATAGGTGAATAGATTCCTAGGTGGTGCTGCTGTTTATGGATTGCCAGTCTATATTTAGGTCACCTAAAATGAAAGTTTCCTGAGTGATGTTATCAGATATCCAGTGTAGGATATTTTCATCTGTGGTAAAATTGTTGCCTGGTGGGATGTATACTTCTGAGATACACACACACTTCTTTTGGCTGATTTTGAAGTATGCAATCAGAAGTTCAGCATTATTAAGTTTTGGGATATTTAGATGGGCTGGAGTTATTTCTAAGCTGCTTTTAAATAATAGCAATATCACCTCCTCTTTAAAACCCAGGGGAATAATTTTGTTGCCACTTATTTCTTGTTTTAGCCAGGTTTCAGTAGTGATTGGAATGCCTGATTAATAAAAATCTAGACATGCATGGATATCATGAATTTTGTTGCAGATACTTCTGAGATTAATGTTGAAAAGAACAAGGTTAGATTCATTAGCTAATGGGGAAAACTGTGTTGGGAGCATTGGAAAGTAATGGATTGGCCATGGTGGGTAGTTGATGCGTGAGTCTGGGGTTAGGGTAAATATCTCCACTAAGTTTCAGGATGGAGGTGCGGTGAATAGAGGTATGAAGCCATTTGCATTTGTATCTGACTTTTAGTACTGTTGAAAAAGTGCAATTCTTATCTTTAATATATATTTATGAGAACAGATCTGAGTAAGTATATTGGTACAGAGAAGGAAAGATAGTTTTGTGATGTAATGTATATGTGTTTGTGATGGAGTTGGGATATGATGTGGGAATATTATGATAGTGAAGTGAGCTAGTGTTGTGAGTGTGCAAAACAGTAGCAATTGACTTGCTGTCATTGTGAGTTGAGACCACTTTCACATTTAGCATTAGCAACTCGCTTTTAAGTCTTTTTTTCAAAAGCAGTAAATCCACCTCCTCTGGGTTGCCTAAACCCCTTTGTTCCATCTAGACCTCTCATTTGTGTATTGCTAGCTACCCGGACAAAATGCTTTCTAGCTATTTCATAGTCTTCCTCCTATCTCCCTTCTGTTCAAGCCCTTTGTATGTACGTATGTATGTATGTAATACAAGTGGTTAATGTGAAGATGCTTTTCTACCTACCCTGAAGTACTGAAAATATTGTAAACACTGAACTGCATAAAGATACCTGTTTACTTATACTTGTTTTCTCTAATTTGTAAGTTACTGTGGGCTGCTTTGAATTATTGCTGTCCTACTGATCAAAACTGCTGTGTGGAAACAAGCTCTTTGCTGACTGCAGAGCTTCACTGTGCATCCAGCTTTGTTTATTACAATGCTGTATTGTAACTTTCTGTCTAATTAATTAATTATGATTGCATTTATTGCTCTACAGACTGTTTCAGCAATTACTATTCTGATATGTCTGTTTTACTGCTGACTCTGTACTAAACATTTAGAGCTTTGCCCCAAGTTTCCCCCTGTAAAAGTGAAACCCAGGGCACAGATGTAAAAAAAAAAAAAAATACACGCTGAGCGTGATCCCTGGAATTTAAAAAGTGACAAAAATTCAGATGTTAGAAAGGCATTGGGAGAGCCTTATAGTTTGTCTTTACCATGCTGAACACAGTGCATAAAGTAGCCATCAGTGGACACTGCAAAGAGAGAAACTGGATAACGTTAATAAAAGGCAGGGGAAAGACTGTACTCCATTCCAGACTCTAAAGCAATGATCAGAGCAACCTACTGTACCACATCTGCAGTCACTCAGAATGGTGCTGGCTGGGCACTGGACACTGTCCAGAAAAGATGTTGTTTTAGACTCTGGTAACATCAGACAAATAGTCTATATCGTTAAAGCATATCTGAAGCTTAGTGATTGTTCATTATGGTGATGAAGGGGATTGTTACTCCAGATACACAGAAGCCAGTGTCAAAATTATAGAGATCCATAGTAATAAAAGATTTAGGTTGGCAGCCGAAGACTGGTCAGATGGAAATCTGATTTTCTGGAGCATTATTATATGTGTAGACACTTGAGACAGTGCATGCAAAGACTCATAGTTAGACTGTGGACATTTTATTCTCCTCGTCCAAGTAGCACACCAAAGAGAAAATAATTTACATTTTTTTCAGGAAGTAAGTTAATTTCAGACAGCTGATTTCAGAGTGGGGTGAATGGAAGCCAAGAGAATCAACTCTAGATTATATTCTTGGAGAACCACACATACAAACATGTTCTTGGATGAAAAGTAGAACTCTCATATCTCCCCTTGATTACAGTTTTAGCTTAGCAGTAAAACTCTACTGTATCCTAATTTACCTCATAGGAAAATTGATTATTGTAAGGGAAGGGAATTCGTAACCTGAGAATTACATGCATTTTTTGTTTGTGGCCTAAAGGTGACATTAGTCTCATCATTGTATCAGTCTGTCTATAATGATTACTAAAGTGAGTAATTTGAAAACCTAGCTGATGGCCATTACTCAGCTCTGTTAAGTCAGTTATGGTACCTCACTAAAGTTTAACTTCAGTAGCCTTCATACTGTTAATCATTTACTTGCACCTTTAAACATTTGAAGGTGTGGTCGAAACACACACACACACACACACACACACACACACACACACACACACACACACACACACACATACACACATATGTATATATAATAAAAAACAGTAAGCACTTACTAAAGAATAAGAACAAATAAAAACAGACTAAAGAATAATAAAAAATAAACAAACAGACTAAAGAACAATACACAATTGGGCACGCGCGTATACACACACACACACACACACACACACACACACACACACACACACACACACACACACACTATGGTAAGTGATAAAGTACCAAATTAGGTTTTACATGAAAAAATAATTCTTAAGAAATTGAGATGTGATGAGCAGAGACAGAATATGTAAGTGTGTGTGTGTGTGTGTGTGTGTGGTGCTGATGCTCTTGCTATGTAAAATGAGTTTTTTTTTTTTTACATATAACCTTTCTTCATTTACAGTAAAAGGCTGATCTTTGCCTGTTTTTCATTGGCTGAATGCATTTGCACCTGTTCTATTTCCACCTGTTCCCGTTTAATTATGTATTGTACTTCCTTATAAGCATCTCATCACTGCACATCAGATCTGCAAATAAACAAAGGTAAGACTTTTTAAAGAAATCTTCCATCTGTCTAAACTGACAGCTACCAGTTGTGCAGAAGAAAATGTACACTTAGAGGTTGTCGCAGGGCAGCTATAAAACATTTTTTTTTAAATTTTAGGTTGTACAAAGTTAAATACTGGCACATTTGAAATTCTTATTGTTATCTGGAAATTGCAGGTAATGCATAGTATTTGTCTATGTATTTCTTGGTGGTTTAGTGGATTTCGCTCAAGTAGAGCATCTTATGTGCAGCCATCAAACATCTCTGTCGTTGGGGATGGAGTGAGGCCAGCCTTCCCTTTCCAACTTGTGTGCTTTGTTAACTAATCTTGAGTGAACAATGGCATGGTGATATGTTGATATGAAAGCTTTCAAATTTTCATGATCATAACAAAATTTACTTCACGTTTTATTAACACGTATGCACGTGTGGACGACATTGCTCAACTCGTTTTTTTTTTACGGTATAATTGCAATTTACATTCCTACTGCGATATTTGATGGGCTGCACTAAATTAAACCTATAACCACAAGTCGATGAAGGGTTTGGTAAGAGTTAAACAGTGTCTGTGCATGAAGTCACGTAGCACTTCAGTTTGTAAGGCACCCATATATCTTGCAGTCAATGTCATATACGGAAGAAGCGCTCCTGCACCGGGGGCGGGTGAAGCCAGATAGTTTTACTCCAACCTGCTACACCAGCGGAAAAGAGCTGCTAATACAGACTAAGTCCTTTCTTACAGTCTGTACGTTAGGAATTGATCAATAAATTGCATCTGTTTGTATTGTTACTAATTTCTCAGACATTAGCTGCTCCCAGAGTCGGATTAGATTAAGTGGTAAAGCACCACAAGGTATGAAAACAGCTGGTGTCAAAAAAAGAGGGCTTTATGTCTCCTTACTCGTCTGTACTCGTTCGGTCTTTACCCCACGTACCATGAAAGTCCTGGACTTGATAAGCTTGTCATATTTTTAAACGCCCACAGTGGGACATTAATTTTAATTTTTGCAGGACAAAGCGCAAAGCATACTCACGGCAGGTGCAAAGAGCTGTTCTTCATTTTTGCCAAAATAAAAATGATACTCTTGTAGAGTTTCACTTGTTGTTTTATGTAAATATTGCCATGTTTCAGAAACGAAATAACTGTTAGTACAGCTATAAGAGGAATAGGATATATTTTTTCGTAAAGCTGGGAGCATTTATCATTGTTATGCCCTAATCACCCCGCAGGACACAACTGCCCAAAGAGGCCATCCTAGGACTCGATAATTACATAAAACCTTTCAGGGGTTACGGGATACATGTTTTGCTCCCATTTTTAAGTGGCACGGCTTTATTTTTATCCTTTGGTGCTGAGGTTAGCAGTAGCACCTAAATGCTTACTCCTATATACACGTGAAGCCACATTTCCAAATGCTGTTAGTGGAGGTAGGGACTTGATGGCACTACAGTGCAGCAGGACTGAACATCATAGTACAGAGTCAGACCCAGTATAACTCAACATACTATTATTTTCTTAAAGGATGCAGTGTACAGCACCGAAAATATATTAGTTACTGTACTTCTGCAAGAATTAGTATAAAACATACTAAAGTCAACATGCTGGAAAAAGAGGCTACATTACAAAATAAAAGCTGTCTGCAATATCATCACCGTAATGTCGCATACCAATGGCAAAACAAATTATGTATTGTGGTGAAATACGTGTGTGTGTGTGTGTGTGTGTGTGTGTGTGTGTGTTCCATGCAGAATTGTTTAGCAAATCCTCAACTTTATTTTGTAGGGTAGAGGCATCGTGTGCCGTTCTTCTATTCTCGTATTTAATTTACTTTTATTTTGTTTTGTGTCATACTATTTTAACAAACAATAGGAACAAGCAAACCATGAACAATAATCATTTGGGCCTGCTGTTTCTTTCACTAGCAAACTACAGCAATGCGCAATAATTACAATGTAGGTTCATAGGTTCATAGACTAGTACTAGGATAACTGGCCTTGTTGGCCATTTTAAGCCTAGCCAATTACCCCAACTGAGAATCAAATCCTGCACCATGTGTTTGTAAGGCAAACACCTTAACCATTATGCCAACCTCCCACCTCTACCCATGCCGACATTAATTTGTCAGAAACTACATGGATACAATTTCCATGGGGAAGAAGAGGGCATGAAAAAAGACCTATGCGGTTGTTGGTGAGTGAGAAATACTCCTGAACCTTTTACTTCCAGAATCATGAGAAAATTTATTAGAGGGAAAAAGCCCCAAATTAGGGACATTTTTTGTGCCTTCTGTGGAAGGTTGAGCACCTGGCTGGCAACTCGACACCGTAAAACTCCAGTGCCAATCATGGGAGGACAGATGATCCGCTGTGCCGACCCTTAACCGGGAAAAATCCGAAAGAAGAAGAAGATTAGTAACTTAGAAAATTGATAGACTAAGAGGACTGAGAATTAACATGCATGTTCTGAAAAAGGCAAAGTCTGTAAGTGTAAAAAGTATGAATCTGATGTTGTTAATCTTCGTTCATTCCTTACTAATGGGTTACTGGTTCTGTCCTCAGAACTGAGACAGCCAATATCAAGCTCGCGTCAGCCAAAAACTCTCGAGCCAAGGTCCTACCCAGAATGCTCTACTCCCTGTTACCCCAGATCTCGTTTGCGTTGTTGCTATACAGCCGAGTCAAGCCACTCTCTCAGCTAAGTGTCTAATTTTTTGAAAGTTTATATATTATTACTCTAAATTTTTCTCAAAAGTTTATTCTAATATTTTCCTACCCTATCACTCACTTTCGACTCTCTCCCTTTAGTCTTTTCCCTTTATTTCCCTCTTTTCTTACCTTGTGGTAATTCTCCATTACCATTGTTGGTAATCCTTCTTTTTCTCTTTTTACCCTTTTGTTGGGTAGCCCTTATTCTTCCCTTTGGTACTGTGCTTCTTCTCCACACCAGTTATGTTGGATAAGAAAACTAGCGTTGGTTTCAAGCAGTGCAAGGACTGCAGCCATAAGTTACCACTTTCTGATGGCCATGACTTATGTGTCGACTGTCTTAATGTCTCCCACTTGACTGTGGATCCTCTGTGTGGGATATGTAAAAATTTCTCTACCAGGACTCTCAATGAGAGGAAGAATAAGTTAATTTTGAAAGGTCTCCTCAAGTCTCCTTTCTCTGAGGCTATTTCTGGGTCAGAGGGCTCACCCCCTCCTGTTAAACCCTGCAAGAGGCGTTCTTCCTCTTTTTCATCAAAGTCACTCTCTTCTCCCTCTGGAGATCATAGGGAGTCGACTCCCAAAAAGGTGAAATTGATTACTACTCCGGCACTGCCTCCTGTGACCCTGTCGGCTCCAGGCTTGGCACTGCCCCAAATGATTCTGACAACAGCCATGTCTCCTTTATTGATACCAGTACCGGAGTTCCCAGTGCAGACAACTATGGCTCTGACAGTTCTGTCGCGACCCCTAACGGCACCGTCAATACAGGTTCAGTCCCCTTTGGCACCATTGGTACAGTCACCTTCGGCTCCAAGTATGACTCTTCTGTACTACACGACGCAGACATTTTCTGCACTGACATGTGCTTTGGTGCAGTCCTTCTTGGCACTGTCCTTATTGCCGGTGCAGACACTTTCCACTACGGCACCGTACCTTTTGGGCAGACCTTTGTCTTTACGGTGCAGACATTTTCAACCACTATAGCACTGACATCTTCGATGCAGACTTTTTCCACACCATTTTCTTTGGTTCAGACTTCCTCGGCTCTGAGCTCTGCACCTATTGAATTAGCGAGGACCAAATATTCCCCTTCACTGGATCCTTTTGCTAGCAGTCAGTATAGTCCTTTCCTAGAAAGGCCAGAATCACCATCAGCTTTCTCCATGAGGTCAATTAAGAGTCTTTCTGAACAGGATGAGTAGTGGCTTGTTGACCAGTTGCTTGTGGCCAGAGGTCTCTCTCTCTCAACCATCGAAGTCCACGTTCCCTCATTCAGGTGAATGTATATCTCCTCAAACCCCAAAGTATACTCCTCCTTTGACTTCCACTCAAGTTTCGAAGCCTATTACTCCGACAGCAGCTTCCCTCCCTCCGACTCCAATAGTGGATCTCACTTTGGAACCAGAGTCATCCTTGTGGCCTTCGGTGCACTGGGCATTGGGTACTTCTCAGGCCAATGGCTGTGCCATTGGGAAGGGCATTCCTGGCTTCATGCTGATTTTTTCAATGGCACCTTCCAGGGAGGCTCTCTCTCTTACGGTTCACGGTCCTCTTGAGACTCCTGGTCTGGGGGCAGGCTCGTTGGGGTGGGGTGTGACCCCGGTTCCAAGGTTGTCTTGCTCAGTTCTGGACTCCCATCCCTCCTTGGGTGGGCCAGCCTTCTAGGCCATGGCAAGGGTGCTTGCCTGTGCTGGCAAAGCTCATTTATCAGAGTCCTCTCCCCCCTCTGTGCCGCAACTGCCACAAGCTTCAACTGCCAGACACTGAGCACAAGAGTCTCAAGTTTCTCCTCCTCAGGAGACACCCTCTTTTTAGTCTTCCCCAGAACCTCCCACTGAGGAAGTACCCCACAAAGCATCATGTAAGAGGAAGCACATGGACTCCACTGAGGAGTCATTGACTGAAGATATGGATTTTGATGATGGGTCACTCTCTGATGAGGTGTCCTTTGGCGACATCCTCAAGATCCTCAGACAGAGGGGTGACTGGAAGCCCTCTAATCCTTCCCCTGAGGAATCTGTATTCCTGCAGGCTTTTCTTGCCAGGTCCCCTACCTCCTGGGTCACCCTGCCTGCCAATGAGCTCATCCAGCTCATTGTGCAGCATGCATGGAAAGCTTCTGAAACCATGGAAGCGATACCTAAGAGACCAGATAAAATATTATCGCCCCCAGCTGAGCACCCCCATTGGTCACGAGGTCTTCTAGTCAATGCTATGGTGGTGACAGCTGCTACTAAGAAAGATTTGGCAGAAGAGAGCCAAAGAGTCCATCTGCCCAACAAGGAGTCCCAGGTGATTGACGGATTAGGGAAGCATGTGTTTGCTTCATCAACCTTCGCCGTAAGGTCTTTGAATTATTTGGCACAATTTACCAGGCTTCAGCGAGATCTTATCAACCAGCTCTCTGAAACCTTGGCAGGAGTGGTTTCTGATGAAGTCCGTGATAATGTGGCTTCTCAGATAGCCACGCTAGAGTCCATTTCCAACTCTTCCATGCATCTTATTTCTCTCGCAATGGAAGGGGTGGCTAGAGCGGCAGGAGCAGGTATAGTCGCCAGATGACATGCTTGGATGCGCCTTTGTGACTTTTTGGACTCCTTTAAGGCTTCCTTCATGAATGCCCCCATAGAGGCTGCTTCTTTGTTTGGCCCCAAAGTCAAGGATACACTGGCAAGGTGTGAACAAGATGGCAAGACCCTGTCTGTTGTTGGTGTCAGACACTCCACTCCTCAGTGATTCTACTTCAGAAATCAGAGGAGTGGAAAGATCTGGCACAAGAAATCACAGAGTTCTTTCCAAGATGCATGTGCCGAGTTCTCCCCTAGAGACAGAGGGGGAAACTCTGATGGAAGATGCCCCTTTCAGGGCAGAGGAGGTTTGTGAAACCAGGGTCCCAGAGATTCTTTCTCTGGTCAACCCTATCAGCGCTCCTGAAGCGTTGCTCGACTGCTCACCTCTGGAAGTGGTTGGGGGTCATTTCTCCTTCTACCCTGCTGTCTGGCAAAAGATAACAACTGACTCTTGGGTACAACAGATTATATCCAGAGGCTATCACATCCCTTCCATCTTTGCCAAGTCTCATCAAGACTATTACCCGACGTTCCACCCAGTCAAAGGGAAATAGCAGCACATGAAATCCAAAAGCTGTTACAAAAAAGAGTCATCCAGATGGTCCCCCCAGACCAGATAGGATCCGGTTTTTACTCAAGGTTCTTTTTACTGCCAAAAAAGACAGGGGACTGAAGACCAATTCTGGATCTCAGTACACTAAACAAATTTGTAAAAACAGAGAAATTCTGGATAGCCATGGTTCAGTCTATCCTTCCTCTTCTGGAAGAAGATGATTGGATGTGCTCTGTAGATCTTCAAGATCCATATTATCACATAAAAATGGACAAATGCTCAAGAAGATACCTCTGCTTCTGTATAGGAGCCAGTCACTACCAGTTTCGAGCCCAGACCTTCGGTCTCTACAACCTTCAGAGTGTTCACAAAATGCATGGCAGTGGTTACTGCTCACTTGCGACTTCAAGGATTCCAGTCATTTCCATATCTAGATGACAGGCTCCTCACCGCCCCCACCAAGCGTCTACTGGAAGAAGCCCTGCAGTATACTCTCTTAACAGTTTGAAGCCTGGGAATCGCTATAAACTGGAAGAAATCCAACACAAACCCAACTCAGTCTTTGGAATTTATAGAGGTACTGTTGGACATGAAAAACAGCACAGCATCCCTTCCAGAACACAGACTTTAGGGAGTAAGACAACAAGTTCAACCACTGCTCTGTCACCACAATTCCCCAGCTTGATCTATGCTCCAGCTTTTGGGGTCAACGGCAGCCTCAATTACCATTGTTCCTCTAGCCAGATTCCACATGAGGCTCCTTCAATGGCTACTTTTCACTCAGTGGTACCCTCTACAACATCCTTTGTCTTTTCAGATAAGTGTAACTCAGAGATGCAAGCAAGATTTACTGTGCTGGACGTTTCAAAATCCCCAACTATGGTCTCACCCTTTCAACCCCCATCAACCATTAGCCATGGTGACCACAGATGCCTCCCTGATGGGGTGGGGGGCTATGTCAAGGAAACTCGGTCCAAGGCATCTGGTCAGAGACAGAGGCCCTTTTGCATATCAATGTCCTGGAACTGAGGGCGGTGCTTCTAGCGTTGCAAGCATTTCACTCCATCCTTCCATCAGGGACTATTGCGATCCAGTCAGACAACATGTCAGTGGTCTGGTACATCAACAAACAAGGGGCACCAGATCTTACCCATTATGCCGAGAGGCCTTGAGAATATGGCAATGGGCAATAGCTTACAACTGCTTTCTGATTGCAATGCACATTCCAGGGAGCTCCAACATGATAGTGGACAAATTGAGCAGGTGCATTCTACAGCCTCACGAGTGGCCCCTCAGTCCTCTGATAGCGGCAAAAATCTTAAACCACTGGGACCAGCCTTGCTGTGACCTATTTGCCTCCCTGACCAACTACAAGTGCAGCAACTACTTTACCCTGATCCCCCCTCAGGGACAGTCACCAAGGGATGTTCTGGTCCATGCTTGGCCCTCGGGTCTTCTTTATGCTTATCCTCCTCTCCCCCTCATCTCCCAGTTTCTAAGGAAATCACGACAGTTGAAGAGCAAAGTGATCCTCATTGCTCCATATTGGCCTCGAAAAGTCTGGTTTTCCTTCCTCTGGCCTCACCTGCTAGATCAACTGTGGATCCTCAATCCATCCCCAACGTTGATCTCCCATCAGCAGGGTCTGATTCACCCCAATGTAACAACCCTGAAACTGTCAGCTTGGTTTCTCCACTTTCAATGATCGCCAGGCATGAAAACCTTTTGTCCTCTGTGCACAATATTCTTATTACATCTCATAAATCATCCACCAGATTAATCTATCTTAACAAATGGAAAAGGTTCTCTCTATGGGCAGCAAATAAACAATTAGACCCCATGTCAGCCCCAGTCTCAGTGGTATTGGATTACTTATCACATCTTTTCCACTCTGGGGTGCCTGCCTCTACTATCCATGTACATTTAGCTGCCATCTCAAATTTTCATATTGGTTTTCAGCATTCTTCCCTTATGTCACACAGACTCTGTAAGACTTTATTGAAATGGGGTTATCCACCTAAAACCTCCCTTTAGAGAACCTGTACAACCTTGGGATTTGGCTTTGGTTCTACAAGCTCTAAAAGCTCCCCCCTTTGAACCTCCATCCTCATGTGATGTAAAATATCTCTCTTGGAAAACTTTGTTTTTGATTGCAATCACATTGGCCAGGCAATTGTCAGAACTCCAGGCCTTATGCATCAAACCTCCCTATCTTATCTTCCATAAGGATAGGGTATCACTGAGGACTAATTCTACCTTTTTACCAAAAGTGGTGTCAGAGCGATCAATTAATCAGTCTATTGACCTTCCAGTGTTCTTTCCTAACCATTCTAACAAGGGAGAGTATTGCCTGCACTCCTTGGATGTTCATTGGCAGTTAGGATTTTATATGGACAGAACAAAATCTACCCGTAAATCAGAACAACTGTTGCTGGCTTTTTCTGGACCTAGATGGGGTCATCCTGTATCAGAAGTTACATTGGCTTCATGGTTTGGAAATTGCATTACCTTTATCTACAACAAGAACAATCTCACCTTGTCTCACAGAGTGAAAGCACATTCTACAAGGTCTATGCCAACTTCAGCAGCTTTTCATGCTAGGGCTTCCCTCAATGATATTTGCTTAGCTGCAACTTAGGCCAAACCTCATACCTTTATTTTTCATTACAAATTGGACTTGGCCTCCAGAGGTAGAGCTTCCTTTGGTTCCATGGTGCTCAGGAATGTCCTTCCATGAGGGCCGCCCAGGGATATAGGTAGCTGGGGACTCTGTCCCATCAGTAAGGAATGAACGAAGATTAACAACATCAGATAAAGAAGTTATGTCTTACCATAATATTCCATCTGTGTTGTTGATCTTTGTTCATTCATTACTTCCCACCCTCCGTCCCCCATCCGGAGGTTCTTGGTTGATCTCATGTACTCCTTTCTTGTAGGTCTGTTATAACCAGAGGTAGCCTCTACTTTTATCTATCAACTTGCAAACTCGATCTGAGGTAACAGGGAGCAGAGCATTTTGGGTAGGACCTTGGCTTGAGAGTTTTTGGCTGACACAAGCTTGATATTGGCCGGCTCAGTTCTGAGGACAGAACCGATAACCCATCAGTAATGAATGAATGAAGATCAACAACACAGATGGAACGTTATGGTAAGACATAACTTCTTTTTATTTACTGATAATTGTTAGTGTTTAATGACTGTAATCACCTTTTCTCAAAAAAAATATATATTATGGGGGATAGAGCAACATTTTGAGACAAAAGTAGGGATGTTCTTTAAACATAGGGATAAAACTCACATTTGTGTTACAATCTACTGTACTAACTGAGCTTAATGTACATTAACACATTCAGAAGCACTGGGAACTACACCACAGTTTAAATATTCCTCTTATAAACTTGCCAGAATAGCATGAGTTGAATTAGCATGCATTTTCTAAAGTATATAAAGTCTGAAATTCAAATTTATCTCATTAGTTAGTAACTTCAATCCTTACTGATTTGACAGAAAATAGCAAATTTTATGAGGACTAGACCAAAAATATTAGGCAAAAATCTAGAC